>NW_025300409.1:0-910 GCF_018294505.1 Triticum aestivum
AACTAGCTCTATAAGCTAGTTCAAATAATTTTACACTAGAGTTGAACTAGCTCTATAACCTACTACAAATAATTTTACACTAGAGTTGAACTAGCACTGTAAGCTAGTTCAAATAATTTTACACTAGAGTTGAACTAGCTCTATAGCCTAGTACAAATAATTTCACACTAGAGTTGAACTAGCTCTATAAGCTAGTTCAAATAATTTTATACTAGAGTTGAACTAGCACTATAGCCTAGTACAAATAATTTTACAATAGAGTTGACCTAGCTCTATAGCCTAATACAAATGATTTTACACGAGAGTTCAACTAGTTCTATAGCCTATTTCAAATGATTTTACACTAGAGTTGAACTAGCTCTATAGCCTAGTACAAATAATTTGACACTAGAGTTGAACTAGCTCTAGTTCAAATAATTTGACACTAGAGTTTGACTAGCTCTATAAGCTAGTTCAAATAATTTTACACTAGGGTTGAACTAGCTCTATAGCCTAGTACAAATAATTTTACACTAGAGTTGAACTAGCAATATAAGCTAGTTTAAATAATTTTACACTAGAGTATAACTAGCTCTATAAGCAAGTTGAAACAATTTTACACTAGAGTTGCTCTAGCTCTATAGCCTAGTACAAAGAATTTTACACTACAATTGAACTAGCTCTATAAGCTAGTTGAAATAATTTTACACTAGAGTTGAGCTAACTCTATAAGCTAGTTGAAATAATTTTACACTAGAGTTGAGCTAGCTCTATAAGCTAGTTCAAATAATTTTACGCTAGAGTTGAACTAGCTCTATAGCCTAGTACAAATAATTTTACACTAGAGTTGAACTAGCTCTATAAGCTAGTTAAAATAATTTTACAATAGAGTTGACCTAGATCTATAGCCTAATACAAATGATTTTACACT
>NW_025300410.1:0-910 GCF_018294505.1 Triticum aestivum
ATCCGGTTGGGTGAAGATGTACTTCAGACTTTGGTGATCAGTGAATATTTCGCAACGATTACCGAGGAGGTAATGTCGCCAGGTCTTAAGTGCATAGACTACGGCTGCAAGTTCTAGATCATGAGTAGGATAATTCTCCTCATGTGGGTGCAATTGCCGTGAAGCGTAAGCAATTACGTGTCGATCTTGCATAAGAATGCAACCTAGTCCTTGTCGCGAGGCGTCGCAGTAGATAACAAAGTCCTTGGAGAAGTCTGGCGGTACCAGCACGGGAGCAGAAGTCAGGCGTCTTTTCAGTTCCTGAAAGCTGTGCTCACATTGTGGAGTCCATTCGAACTTCTTATCTTTCTTGAGGAGTTCAGTTAGAGGTTTAGCAACTTTGGAGAAGTTCTCGACAAAGCGACGACAATAGCTCGCTAAGCCCAGAAAACTCCGAACTTGCTTGACCGATTCAGGTGGAGTCCAATCAAGGACGGCTTGAACTCGCTCAGGGTTAATAGCAATACCTTTACCAGATATTACATGACCCAGATAGGTCACTTCTGACAACCAGAATTCACATTTAGAGAATTTGGCATAAAGGCGATGCTCTCGAAGTTTCTTCAACACTAGCCTTAGATGTTCGGCATGTTCTTCCTTGTTCTTGGAGTAGATGAGTATATCATCGAGATAAACTACGACGAATTTATCCAAATACTCCATGAAGATTGAGTTCATTAACCGAGAAAAGGTGGCTGGAGCGTTGGTTAAACCGAAGGACATGACGGTGTACTCGTATTGGCCATAACGAGTAACAAAGGCCGTTTTAGGAATGTCCCCGTTTCTGATTTTGATTTGATGGTAGCCCAACCTCAAATCCATCTTGGAGAAGACTGAGGATCCAGCGAGCTGATCATACAGGTCGTTGATC
>NW_025300411.1:0-910 GCF_018294505.1 Triticum aestivum
GGAAATCACTCCGGGACCCCCGAAACTAAGTAATAGTCCAAGAAATGGGCCAAAATCGGCCCAAACTGCGATTGTTGATGACCTACATGTAAGCGCACCTTCGGGTTCAACAACTATGGAAATCGCTTCGGTACCCCAAAACGGTGAGTAATAGTCCACAAAACGTGTCAGAATCGACAAAAACCACGAGTGTTTATGACCGACACGTAAACACACCCCGGGGTTTGTTAATCAAGGAAATCACTCCGGGACCCCAAAACAGTGAGTAATAGTCCATGAAACGGGCCAGAAACGGCCAAAACTGCGAGTGCCACAAAACAAGCCAGAATCGGCCGAAACTGCGAGTGTTGATGATCGACACGTAAACTCACCCCGGGGTTTGTTAATTGTGCAAGTCACACTGGGACCCCAAAACAGTGAGTAATAGTCCACGAAACGGGCCAGAATCGTCCAAAACTATGAGTGTTCATGACCGACACCTAAACGCATTTTGGGGTTCAACAACTATGGAAATCACTTCGGGATCCCTAAATGTTGAGTAATAGTCCACGAATCGCGTCAGAATTAGCCAAAACTGTGAGTATTGAGGACACACACGCAAACGCACCCCGGGAATTGTCAATCATGGAAATCGCTCTGGGACGCCAAAACGGTGAGTAATAGTGCACGAAGCGGACCAGAGTCGACCAAAATTGTGTGTTGATGACCGACATGTAAACGCACCACGGAGTTCGTCAATCGTGGAAATCACTACGGGACCCCCAAAACTAACTAATAGTGCAAGAAACGGGCCAAAATCGGCCCAAACTGCGATTGTTGATGATCGACACATAAGCGCACCATGGGGTTAAAGAACCATGGACATCGCTTTGGGGCCCCAAAACGGTGAGTAATAGTTCATGAAACGGGC
>NW_025300412.1:0-910 GCF_018294505.1 Triticum aestivum
AGTTCGACATAAAAAATATATTTGCTTCCCATAATTTCAATGAACATAAAAAGGTTAAGGTTGCGGTTGGTTCTTTCACTGGTTATGCTTTGGTTTGGTGGAGTGAATATTGTCGGTTACACCCTGATTATATACCTACTACTTGGGATGATTTGAAACTTGCCATGCGACATACTTTCGTCCCTGCTTATTATACTCGTGACATGATTAAGAAGTTGCAACACTTAAAACAAGGTAGTGAAACTGTAACAAAATATTATGATGATTTACAAACTACCTTGTTGCATTCCTCTTTAGAAGAAAGTGAAGATGATTTTATGGATAGATTTTGGGGAGGATTAAACCGTGATATTCAAGAGATACTAATTCATGAAGAGTGTTATCCTATTGACCATTTGTTTCATCTTGCTTGCAAAGCTGAACAGGAAATAAAACGACGTGTTGGCCACGAGGAGAACAAGCGCACGATGCACATTCCAAGAGTTGATATGATTGTTCCTTCAACTACTAGGCATAGTATGACAACCACATCAGTTGTTGTCAGGACTACATCACCTCCACCATGTGACACATCGCCCCCGAGAGTGGCTACATCATCTGAGTTGATCATAAGAGGTAATGACAAAGGTACTGATCTTCCATCTCTACATGAGAATGATGAATGCCTTGTCAATTTGAATGCACCATCTGATGAGCTACCCACTACTTTGATCACACCACCTATTTTAGAGGACTACGTTGATAATTTGACTTTGCCATGTGATCAAACAACTGAAATACCAACAATTTTGAGTGCACCCATTGAATTAACTATTGATGCAAAAGAACCAATGTTTAATCATTTTGATATGACCTCTAATCTTGGTGATGATTCTGTGTTGAATGACTTATTGCATGTTTGCTTATTTAA
>NW_025300413.1:0-910 GCF_018294505.1 Triticum aestivum
TACATCACATATCATTCATCACATTCTTCTTGGCCATATCACATCACATAGCATACCCTGCAAAAACAAGTTAGACGTCCTCTAATTGTTGTTGCATGTTTTACGTGGCTGCTATGGGTTTCTAGCAAGAACGTTTCTTACCTACGCAAGACCACAACGTGA
The DNA here is from genome assembly GCF_018294505.1 of Triticum aestivum. Taxonomy (NCBI): domain Eukaryota; kingdom Viridiplantae; phylum Streptophyta; class Magnoliopsida; order Poales; family Poaceae; genus Triticum; species Triticum aestivum. The sequence goes on from NW_025300413.1 coordinate 163, forward strand.
TATGCCAATTGCTATTTACCCTTCATAAGGACCCTTTTCATCGAATCCGTTCCGACTAAAGTGGGAGAGACTGGCACCCGCTAGCCACCTTATGCACCAAGTGCATGTCAATTGGTGGAACCTGTCTCACGTAAGAGTACGTGTAAGGTCGGTCCGGGCCGCTTCATCCCACAATACCGTCGAAACAAGATTGGACTAGTAACGGTAAGCATATTGAACAACATCAACGCCCACAACTACTTTGTGTTCTACTCATGCAAAGAATCTACGCAATAAACCTGGCTCTGATACCACTGTTGGGGAACGTAGCAGAAATTCAAAATTTTCCTACGTGTCACCAAGATCTATCTATGGAGAAACCAGCAACGAGGGGAAGGAGAGTGCATCTACATACCCTTGTAGATCGCTAAGCGGAAGCGTTCAAGTGAACGGGGTTGATGGAGTCGTACTCGTCGTGATTCAAATCACCGATGATCAAGTGCCGAACGCACGGCACCTCCGCGTTCAACACACGTACAGCCCGGTGACGTCTCCCACGCCTTGATCCAGCAAGGAGAGAGGGAGAGGTTGAGGAAGACTCCATCCAACAGCAGCACAACGGCGTGGTGGTGATGGAGGAGCGTGGCAATCCAGCAGGGCTTCGCCAAGCACCACGGGAGAGGAGGACGACTTGGGAGAGGGGGAGGGCTGCGCCAGAACTTCGTCTGAAGCTCCCATGCGTCTCCCCACTATATATAGGGGTGGAGGG
>NW_025300414.1:0-910 GCF_018294505.1 Triticum aestivum
TCCACAACTCACTTGTGTTCTACTCGTGCATATAACATCAACATCAATAACCAGGCTCGGATGCCACTGTTGGGTTTCGTAGTAATTTCAAAAAATTTCCTACGCGCACACAGGATCATGTGATGCATAGCAACGAGGGGAGAGTGTTGTCTACGTACCCAACGCAGACCGACTGCGGAAGCGATGACACGACGTAGAGGAAGTAGTCGTACGTCTTCACGATCCAACCGATCAAGCACCGAAACTACGGCACCTCCGAGTTCGAGCACACGTTCAGCTCGATGACGATCCCCGGACTCCGATCCAGCAAAGTGTCGGGGAAGAGTTCCGTCAGCACGATGGCGTGGTGACGATCTTGATGAACTACAGCAGCAGGGCTTCGCCTAAACTCCGCTACAATATTATCGAGGAATATGGTGGCAGGGGGCACCGCACACGGCTAAGGAATCGATCACGAGGATCAACTTGTGTCAACTTGTGTGTTTAGAGGTGCCCCTGCCTCCGTATATAAAGGAGGAGAGGAGGGGAGGCTGGCCGGCCAAAGAGGGAGGCGCAGGAGAGTCCTACTCCCTCTGGGAGTAGGATTCCTCCTCCAATCCTAGTCCAACTAGGATTCCTCGGAGGGGAAGGGAGGGAGGGGGGCCGGCCACCTTCTCCTAGTCCTAATAGGACTAGGGGAGGGGGAAGAGGCGCAGCCACCTTGGGCTGCCCCTTTCTCCTTTCCACTAAGGCCCATGAAGGCCCATATGGCTCCCGGGGGGTTCCGGTAACCTCCCGGTAACCCGGTAAAATCCCGATTTCACCCGGAACACTTCCGATGTCCAAACATAGGCTTCCAATATATCAATCTTTACGTCTCGACCATTTCGAGACTCCTCGTCATGTCCGTGATCACATCCGGGACTCCAAA
>NW_025300415.1:0-910 GCF_018294505.1 Triticum aestivum
TTATTTGTGTTTAAATATGTTCAAACTTGTTTAAATAATAACAGTAATATTTTTTTTATAAGACAGTAGCATTTAAAAAGCTGTTTGATACTAATTTTTTTTATAAGACGGTGCGCGGGGTGCGGGGGGTCGGCGGCGGCGGTTGGGTAGGGGAATCGAGGGTGCGGGGGGTCGGCGGCGGCGGCCGGTGGACTGGGGGGTGCTCGGCGGCGAGGGGGGCCGGATCTGGCAAGGTGGGATAGCGATCGAGATGGAGGGGGATCGAGATCGAGTGTCCATGAAATTTAAAAATATTCATGATAGTTCAAAAAGTACCCATGAAATACAATCGAGAAATGAAGGCTACGATTTAAATACAAGCGATCTTAGCTAGCTATCTGTTCACAATCTTCTTGCCCTTCTTTTTCGCAAATGGAGTTCTTCTGTGGAACGGACGTCCTTTAGGTAGGGTGGTCCTGCTTCTTCTTGTGGTGTATGCTGCTACTTCATCATCGTCGTCATGTTCGATCCTCGGGTCGCCGTACTTGTCGAAATCTTGCTCATTGGCTACTCCATCCATTCCGATGATCTTCCTTTTGCCTCTCCTCACGACAACACGACTGGGCTTTGGCGGGTCGGTAATGAAGAAGCATTGGTCCACTTGGGAAGCCAGTACCCATGGCTCATTTTTCGCGGTGACGTTTGCGCCCGCGGTCTTGGATTTGGCTTCGGGTATAACCATGGTGGTGAAATACCGGTCTTCTTTTATGACGTTCTTGGCCCATCTGACACGGAACATCGGGACCTTCTCTCCAGCGTAGCTCAGCTCCCAGATCTCCTCGATCCTTCCGTAGTATCTGTCCTTGTCGTTACCGGTGTAGGATTCCATCGTTACCCCGGAGTTCTGATAACCATCGCTCTTCATGTCCTT
>NW_025300416.1:0-910 GCF_018294505.1 Triticum aestivum
CCCCCGGGGCAGGTGGCCCCACCCGGTGGGCCCCCGGGACCCTTCCGGTGGTCCCGGTACAATACCGATGACCCCGAAACTTGTCCCGATGGCCGAAACAGGACTTCCTATATATAAATCTTTACCTCTGGACCATTCCGGAACTCCTCGTGACGTCCGGGATCTCATCCGGGACTCCGAACAACATTCGGTAACCACATACAAGCTTCCTTTATAACCCTAGCGTCATCGAACCTTAAGTGTGTAGACCCTACGGGTTCGGGAGACATGCAGACATGACCGAGACGTTCTCCGGTCAATAACCAACAGCGGGATCTGGATACCCATGTTGGCTCCCACATGTTCCACGATGATCTCATCGGATGAACCACGATGTCAAGGACTTAATCAATCCCGTATTCAATTCCCTTTGTCAGTCGGTATGTTACTTGCCCGAGATTCGATCGTCGGTATCCAATACGTTGTTCAATCTCGTTACCGGCAAGTCACTTTACTCGTTCTGTAACACATCATCCCGTGATCAACTCCTTGGTCACATTGCGCATATGATGATGTCCTACCGAGTGGGCCCAGAGATACCTCTCCGTTTACACGGAGTGACAAATCCCAGTCTCGATCCGCATAAAACAATAGATACTTTCGGAGATACCTGTAGTGCACCTTTATAGTCACCCAGTTACGTTGTGACGTTTGATACACCCAAAGCACTCCTACGGTATCCAGGAGTTACACGATCTCATGGTCAAAGGAAGAGATACTTGACATTGGCAAAGCTCTAGCAAACGAACTACACGATCTTTGTGCTATGCTTAGGATTGGGTCTTGTCCATCACATCATTCTCCTAATGATGTGATCCCGTTATCAACGACATCCAATGTCCATAGCCAGGAAACCATGACTATCTGTTGA
>NW_025300417.1:0-910 GCF_018294505.1 Triticum aestivum
CCCCCCCTCTAAACCATCAAACCAACACCTCTCCTCTCCTCCGCCTCACCACCGCGCCACCCAACGCCGCCGCCGCCCCTCACCGCGCCACCCCACACCCGCCGCCGCCTTACGCCGCCGCCGGAGCCCCTCGCTCTTCGAGGTACTAGCCCCGCGCCGCGTCACCTTTTCTTTTCTCGGATCATTTTCTTCTAATCGTTCCGATTCTTTTCTTCTCTAAACCGTTCCGGTTTTCTAGATCGGTTTTTCGTTCGGTTTTCTTCTCCGAAACCCTAGATCGGATTTGTTTTCTTTTCCGATTTAGTTGCCTTTGGACCGTTCGCCGGACCGTTCGTCTTAACGAACGTGATCACCTGATCGCCTCGGTTAATGAACGTCTGTTCGTTTAACCGTTCGTCGTTCTCTTTTCTCGTCGGATTTATTCCGCGATTCTTCCGATCGTGATTTCAGATCCGATCTTCTTTCTAGTCTATCTTCTTGCTCGTTTATCGGAATCAGGTGATTCAAATACCTGGAGTTTCGCCTCGAAACCGCCGTTCCGACTAACCAACTTAAACTAAGTTTTGTTACTGTAAAAATTTGACCTAGTTTCAACTTGCTAGAACCGAGTTGTTTTCTTTCGTCGTTTGACTTTCGATGCTTTATTTGATTCGATTCTTTTGCAACCAGGGTTCTTAAGTTGAACTCTCTGGTTAGATCTTTTATTCGAGATTTCCCTGTGCATTAGATGAGTACTTATTGTATGCTTGTTGTTTGTCTGCGTTAGATCACCCGGAGTGCGCCGCTTGTTACTTCGAATCTCTAGGTCACGCGGATCATCAGCAAGGCAAGTAACACTTGATCATATCTTTCCTACTACCCAGTTTTATTGCATTAGATCAAAACCCCAAACACTTGCATTGTTTAGGAT
>NW_025300418.1:0-910 GCF_018294505.1 Triticum aestivum
ACAGCTAGCAAGGTTCAGTGACAAAATTGACACTATTTTAAAGCTAGCAGGTTCGGGTGGCAAAATTGACACATGTGGCTACAATTCGTAAGCCATTCCAATGTTATTATTATTTTGACTGGATTATTCCACAAGGCATGGTAACTGTTTGATAACTTTTCAATGGATTTTAATTTTTTGCACAACATAACAGCATCTCACGCAGAATAACGAATGAAATTTTTAATGTTGAGCGTGCCAGGCAGATGAACAATATTACCCAGTGGGTGGCAACATTTTATGATTGTAACCACCATAAGACATGATCTCTTCCTTCTTATTATACTTAGCACAAGACATGAACGATTATTTGTCGAACCTTTGATTTTCTAAAGGCCAATGTCCTCCCTTCTTTCTTTCTATCAGAAAATCCAAGGCCCTCACATACAAAGCCGTGTACTTTCTACTATACTGTACACCCATGCAATCACCTAGGATTTTTTTAGAAAAGGAGGAGGACCCCGGCCTCTGCATTTGGACGATGCATGCAGCCATTTTTATTAAAAATTCACACAAGACCTTACAAAGTCATACAACAGTAAGACTAAAGCCACCGTCTAGGCAACATCTGTCGCTACTCCTATACAGTTGATGAAGGGATGCTGATATTTTGAGCCTAATACACAGACCTCACAGCCAAACCTACCATCTAAGACCCGAGGTCCCAACCAGGACGTCTGCCGGGTATGGGGCACCCACCAGTCCGGCGCACTTCTCAACCAGGACGCCTGCCGGGTATGAGGCCGCCGCAGCCACCTGCCACCAATCCATCTCCAGTGTTGTACTGTTGCATCAATCTTGCCCGGTCTAGCTGCCGTCGATGCCACCACGATGCCAGACAGCGCCACCTCCCTGCGCAAGTCCATCTCCG
>NW_025300419.1:0-910 GCF_018294505.1 Triticum aestivum
GAGACTCCTCGTCATGTCCGTGATCACATCCGGGACTCCGAACAACCTTCGGTACATCAAAACATATAAACTCATAATATAACTGTCATCGTAACGTTAAGCGTGCGGACCCTACGGGTTCGAGAACTATGTAGACATGACCGAGACACCTCTCCGGTCAATAACCAATAGCGGAACCTGGATGCTCATATTGGTTCCCACATATTCTACGAAGATCTTTATCGGTCAAACCGCATAACAACATACGTTGTTCCCTTTGTCATCGGTATGTTACTTGCCCGAGATTTGATCGTCGGTATCTCGATACCTAGTTCAATCTCGTTACCGGCAAGTCTCTTTACTCGTTCCGTAATACATCATCCCGCAACTAACTCATTAGTCACAATGCTTGCAAGGCTTATAGTGATGTGCATTACTGAGTGGGCCCAAAGATACCTCTCCGACAATCGGAGTGACAAATCCTAATCTCGAAATACGCCAACCCAACAAGTACCTTTGGAGACACCTGTAGAGCACCTTTATAATCACCCATTTACGTTGTGACGTTTGGTAGAACACAAAGTGTTCCTCCGGTAAACGGGAGTTGCATAATCTCATAGTCATAGGAACATGTATAAGTCATGAAGAAAGCAATAGCAACATACTAAACGATCGGGTGCTAAGCTAACGGAATGGGTCAAGTCAATCACGTCATTCTCCTAATGAGGTGATCCCGTTAATCAAATGACAACTCATGTCTATGGCTAGGAAACATAACCATCTTTGATTAACGAGCTAGTCAAGTAGAGGCATACTAGTGACACTCTGTTTGTCTATGTATTCACACATGTATTATGTTTCCGGTTAATACAATTCTAGCATGAATAATAAACATTTATCATGATATAAGGAAATATATAATACTTTATTA
>NW_025300420.1:0-909 GCF_018294505.1 Triticum aestivum
AATGTTTTTTCAACTTATTTGAACTCCAGCCTAATTTTGCGTTCAGTATGCATCATTCAAAGCGACGCCATCAATTTCCAACACGTTCTGACATCATTTGTGTTTTTCTGTCATTTACCGATTTGTTTAGGGAGCTAAATGATGGTGAAATTGAAAAGCACTACAAAATGAACTCTGAAAATGTTGGAACTTGGCATGGTATCGTCATTTCGCCCGCATAGCATGTGCAAAAGAGTAGAGACGGTCACGGCGAAAACTGGACGCACCTCGTGTACAAACTGGACAATCTCTTTCGGAGTATCGGGGTCTCGGACGAGAACTCATCTGTTACACGGGCACTTCAATGTTTTTTAAACTTATGTGAACTCCTGCCTATTTTTGCGTTCAGTATCCATCATTCAAAGCGACGTCATCAATTTCCAACATGTTCTGACATCATTTGCTGTATTTCAGTCATCTACCGATTTGTTTTGGGAGCTAAATGACGGTGAAATTGAAAATCACTACAAAATGAACTCTGAAAATGTTGGAACTTGGCATGGTATCATCATTTCGCCCACATAGCATGTGCAAAAGAGTAGAGAGGGTCACGGCGAAAACCGGACGCACCTCGTGTACAAACTGGACAATCTCTTTCGGAGTATCAGGCTTTCGAACGAGAACTCATCTGTTACACGGGCACTTCAATGTTTTTTAAACTTATTTGAACTCCAGCCTATTTTTTCGTTCAGTATGCATCATTCAAAGCAACGTCATCAATTTCCAACACGTTCTGACATCATTTGCTGTTTTTCAGTCGTTTACCGATTTCTTTAGGGAGCTAAATGACGGTGAAATTGAAAATCACTACAAAATGAACTCTGAAAATGTTGGAACTTGGCATGGTATCATCATTTCGCCCGTATAGCA
>NW_025300421.1:0-909 GCF_018294505.1 Triticum aestivum
CTCTATAAGCTTGTACAAATAATTTTACACTAGAGTTGACTAGATCTATAGTCTAGTACAATTTTTTTTACAGTAGAGTTGAACTAGCTCTATAAGCTAGTTCAAATAATTTTACACTAGAGTTGAACTAGCTCTATAGCCTAGTACAAATAATTTTACACTAGAGTTGAACTAGCTCTATAAGCTAGTTCAAATAATTTTACACTAGAATTGAACAAGTTCTATAAGCTAGTTCAAATACTTTTACACTTGAGTTGAACTAGCTCTATAAGCTTGTACAAATAATTTTACAGTAGAGTTGAACTAGGTCTATAAGCTAGTTCAAATAATTTTACACTAGAGTTGAACTAGCTCTATAGCCTAGTACAAATAATTTTACACTATCGTTCAACTAGCTCAATAAGCTTCTATAAATAATTTTACACTAGAGTTGAACTAGCTCTATAAGCTAGTTCAAATAATTTTACACTAGAGTTGAACTAGCTCTATAAGCTAGTTCAAATAATTTTACACTAGAGTTGAACTAGCTCTATAGCCTAGTACAAATAATTTTACACTAGAGTTGAACTAGCTCTATAGCCTAGTACAAATAATTTTACACTAGAGTTGAACTAGCTCTATAAGCTAGTTGAAATAATTTTACACTAGAGTTGAACTAGCTCTATGAGCTAGTTCAAATAATTGTACACTAGAGTTGAACTAGCTCTATAGCCTAGTACAAATAATATTACACTAGAGTTGAACTAGCTCTATAAGCTTGCACAAATAATTTTAAACTAGAGTTGAACTAGCTCTATAAGCTAGTTCAAATAATTTTACACTAGAGTTGAACTAGCTCTATGGCCTAGTACAAATAATTTTACACTAGAGTTGAACTAGCTCTATAAGCTTGTACAAATAATTTTACAC
>NW_025300422.1:0-909 GCF_018294505.1 Triticum aestivum
GGGATGACTTGACATATGAGGAAAAACCTGTTAAGATTCTCGATTATGCCAGCAGAGTTACCCGCAGCAAAGTTATCAAATTTTGTAAAGTTCAGTGGAGCCACCACACTGAGGATGAAGCCACCTGGGAAAGAGAGGAAGTTTTGCTCAAGGACCACCCTCACCTATTTTCTAGCCAACCCGAATCTCGAGGGCGAGATTCATCTTAAGGGGGTAGGTTTGTAACATCCCAAATTTTCAATTTGGAATGTTATACATTAGGTCATCATGCATATCATATTTTTCTCGCATTTTCCGATCCTAGAAAATTTCACGCAACTCAAGGACCCTCGGAGAGAGTTGGAAGTTTCATTATTTTCATATTTGGGATTTCTCAAATTTTGAAAATAGGATCATTTGGATTTATTTAATTATCTTCATAAAGTTTTTCCTATAAAAAAATTTGAGAGAGGGAATAATATGACTTTTCCAAATTTAGGAAAAAATGAAGATTTAATAAAAAAAACCATTTTGGTTTTGCCGAAGTTTTATTTGCGTTTTATTTGCCTTAGGGAAAAATGCGTGTTTTTAAAAAAATTGCATTTTAGGCCCCGAGTAAAGTTCATTTTGTTCGACTCATTTTTAGGAGTCGGGGAAAGTTTACTTTATTAATTTTGGAGTTCGTTTAGATTTTTTTTATTTTGTTTCTCTGCGCGCGAGACCGTTTTTTTTAAAAAAAAAAAAAACTGCAGCGCCTTGGGCCAAAGGCCCAAGCTGCTAGCCGCCGGCCAAGGCCACAAGGCCACAAGGCCACCGCGCGCGCCACGCCCAGGGAGGAGCCGCACCAGGCGCAAGGCGCCAGGGAGCCGCCATCCTTCGTGGATTTCTAGTAGGATTCATCTACTTTCGTTTTTTTTTCTAGATCTTTTC
>NW_025300423.1:0-909 GCF_018294505.1 Triticum aestivum
ACAAGATGCAAAACATGATAAACATCACATGCAATCAAATAATAAATGTGACATGATATGGCCAATATCACATAGCTCCTTTGATCTCCATCTTGGGGCTCCATGATCATCTTGTCACCGGCTTGACACCATGATCTCCATCATCATGATCTCCATCATCGTGTCTCCATGAAGTTGCTCGCCAACTATTACTTCTACTACTATGGCTAACGCGTTTAGCAATAAAGTAAAGTAATTTACATGGCGTTTCTTGATGACACGCAGGTCATATAAAAGAATAAAGACAACTCCTATGGCTCCTGCCGGTTGTCATACTCATCGACATGCAAGTCGTGAATCCTATTACAATAGCATGAACATCTCATACATCACATATAGATCATTCATCATTCATCACAACTTTGGCCATATCATATCACAAACCACTTGCTGGCAAAACAAGTTAGACGTCCTCTAATTGTTGTTGCAAGTTTTACGTGGCTGAATTAGGGTTCTAGCAAGAACGTTTTCTTACCTACGTTAAAGCCACAACGTGATTTGTCAACTTCTATTTACCCTTCATAAGGACCCTGTTCATCGATTCCGCTCCAACTAAAGTAGGAGAGACAGACACCCGCCAGCCACCTTATGCAACTAGTGCATGTTAGTCGGTGGAACCGGTCTCACGTAAGCGTACGTGTAAGGTTGGTCCGGGCCGCTTCATCCCACAATACCGCTGAAGCAAGAAAGGACTAGTAACGGCAAGAAAGTTGACAAATCTACGCCCACAACAAATTGTGTTCTACTCGCGCAAGAAGAACTACGCATAGACCTAGCTCATGATGCCACTGTTGGGGAACGTTGCAGAAAACAAAAATTTTCCTACTCGTTTCACCAAGATCATCTAGGAGTTCATCTAGCAACGAGTGA
>NW_025300424.1:0-909 GCF_018294505.1 Triticum aestivum
GGGGGGGGAACGACTTGGACGAGGGGGCGATCGGGGGCGAGGATCGGGGAGGATCCCGGATCCTTCGGGATTCCGGCGAGCGGCGGCGGGGTTGGCGTGGGGAGGAAGAAGGTGGTGGGGCCGGGTGTCAGCGAGAGAGAGGGAGGGGGTTGCGGTCGGTTGGCCGAGGCCTAGGGTTTTCGGGCGAGGGGGCTCGGCGTGGGCTGGCTCGCTGGCGCGGCTGGGCCGGTCGGTTCGGTCGGGCTGCGCCTGGTTGGGCCGGCTGGCCTGGCCCGCTGGCTGGGCCGCCTCGGCGCTGGCTGGGCCGGTTGGCCTGGCTGGCGCCTGGGGTTTCTTTTTCCCTTTTTTTTGAGTAATTGAAAGAGAGAGAAATATAAGTAAATATAAATATTTTATATAGGACATATATATATCAAAATGATCAGGGGAAAATTCCCTACAATTTGAACATTTTTCCAGGGGCAAAACTCAAACTTTATAAAAAAATCATTTTTTCTAAAATCCCAAATAAAAATCAATTTTGAATTCAAACTTTTTGGCAATGTTTTTTCATCTGACAAATTTGGAGTGTCATGTTTACTCCTCTCATACTTTTTCTCACGTATTTGTTAGGCATTGATTTGAAATAAATTTCAACTGCCAAATTTTGAATTCAAATCCCATCAACTCAAAATCTTCTGAAACTTCTAATGCCACTCAAATTCACTCAATCAATCAAACAAACAATCAAACAACAAGCATAGTTATTTATTTAATATAACATTCCAAAATTTAGAATTTTGGGATGTTACATGTTGTTGTTGTTGTTGTTGTTGTTGTTGTTGTTGTTGTTGTTGTTGTTGTTGTTGTTCGTGTTGTTGTTGTCGTTGGTGGTGTTGTTGTTGTTGTTCTTGTTGTTGTTGGTGGTGG
>NW_025300425.1:0-909 GCF_018294505.1 Triticum aestivum
GTAGGATTGAAGGAATGAATGGATAAAAATGATAATCAAAGAAAAATAATCTTGAACGAACCACCGTAAGAATTCGAAAATGACTGATGAAAGAGATTGAATCACCGGGATAATTGGATAACGGTAGCTGAAATGTGAGTTCGAAGAATTCTTCTGGAACGATGGCCTCCGGTGAAAAGAAACAGAAATCAACTCCTGAAATACTCCGGATGGGTAAGAAAAGGATTATCTGACAAATAGAATAATTCGAGAGGATAACATGAAGCTAGAACCACGAATCTTCGAGAGAACGGGCAAGATTTAGAGGAAAACTCTTCTTCGGTCTTCAAATGACGACGAGGAAACACCACCAAAATTACTGAGATACTCCGGGAGAATGAAAAGCGAAGAGGTTGAGCCAACAATGAAAAGAATTTGAAAGCGATCTTGGGGAAGGCCTGTGACTGATGGAATCCATTCTTACGTCACACTTGAAAAGAATTTAGGAATAACTCCGGGAGAATTAGAAGAGTCAGGTAAGATCCTGGGAAAAGACCTGTGGGTTAGGGCCCACTAAATAAACACTGTTGGAAAGGGATGTTGAGCAGATAGATGATGATGCACCGGAACAATTGTAATATTTGAATAAGGTGACAACCTCGAATTAATCGGAACACAGACGAATCTCCTGAGAAGTCTTGAATACTCCGGAAGGATAAACTGGCGAGAGGCGAACGAGCAGGGAAGGAACTTGAGCTGAGGGAAAGAATATGATTAACCCGAAAAACTTGACTTGAGTCCACCGGAGAAGAAAAAGAGATGAAGAATGTCGAACAAAACGAGAATTCACCGGTTGAAACAATTGACGAAAGACTAAAGAGGCTCCACATGAATGAAATAGATGGTCGAGAGAGAGTCAGACTCCGGGAA
>NW_025300426.1:0-909 GCF_018294505.1 Triticum aestivum
GTTATTCGTGGAAATCACTCCGGGGCCCCAAAACAGTGAGTAATAGTCCACGAAACGGGCCAGAATCGGCCAAAACTGTGATTGTTGATGACCGACACGTATGTGCACCCTGGGGTTCAACAACCATGGAAATCGCTCTGGGACCCCAAAACGGTGAGTAATAGTGCACGAAACGGGTCAGAATCGACAAAAACAGCGAGTGTTGATGACCGACATGTAAATGCACCCCAGGGTTCGTTAATCCTGGAAATCACACGGGGACTCCAAAACAGTGAGTAATAGTCCACGAAACGGGCCAGAATCGGCTATAACTGTGAGTGTTCATGACCGACACGTAAATGCACCTTGGGGTTCAATAACGATGGAAATTGCTTCGGGACCCATGAATGGTGAGTAATAGTCCACGAAACGCGTCAGAATTGGCCAAAATTGTGAGTGTTGATGACGGACACGTAAACGCACCCCGGGGATTTGCAATCCTGGAAATTGCTCTGGGACGCCAAAACTGTGACTAAAAGTAACCGAAACGGAACAGAATCGACCAAAATTGTGAGTGTTGATGACCGACACATAAACGCACCCCGGAGTTCGTCAATTGTGGAAATCACTCCGGGACCCCCAAAACTAAGTAATAGTGCAAGAAACGGGCCAAAATCGGCCCAAACTGCGATTGTTGATGATCGACACGTAAGTGCACCTTGGGGTTCAATAACCATGGAAATCGCTCTGGGGCCCCAAAAGGTTGAGTAATAGTCCACGAAATGGTTCAGCATCGACAAAAACCGTGAGTGTTGATGACCTACACGTAAACGCACCCGGGGTTCGTTAATCGTGGAAATCACCCCGGCACCCGAAAATAGTGAGTAATAGTCCACGAAACGGGCCAGAATCGGCCGAAGCTGCGAGTGT
>NW_025300427.1:0-909 GCF_018294505.1 Triticum aestivum
TATTTTCTTCTTCTTTAAGTGGAAGAGCAATGCCCCTTATTCATTAATATCATTGCCACAAATTTATACTTCCTTTGAAAATTTCATTATTTTCATTATCATTTTGTTTTAGTTCTTATTTCATTTGTTTTCTTCTTGAAGGATAATACCATTGCCACTAATAAATTTCTTTTTGTGAAAAAATCACTATCATATGTTTACTCTTGCATATTAAAAAATTGCATTTGTTGTAAAAGGTGGGCAAAACTTTGTAATTATTTTCTTTCTTCTTAAACTGTAATACCATTGTCAATAATTCATTCTTACATATAAATCTTCATCATCTGGATTTTCTAAGTTTTTATTTCATTTTATTTCTTCTTTAAGGATAATAGCAATGCGACTAATTCATTTCTTCATAGGAATCTTCTTTTTGTGAAAAGTCCACTATTATATGCTTATTCTTGCTTATATTATAGACCATCAAAATTTCTTAAATTGTGTTCAAATTTTAACATTATTTGTTTTCATTTTTATTTTTTTTCTTCTTAAAAGGTGATAGTAACGCCACAAATTCATCCCTTCTAAGAAAACTTCTTTCTATGAAAGCTATATGCTTATTCAAGAATATAGCTTTCGTAAATTGCATTGGTTTCAAATACAAGAATATGCTCATTTTTATAATATTCAAGAATTGGTCACAATCACCGTTCATTGCAATGGTTTCAAATTTCTAGGATTTTATACCTGGTGCTTGCTAGTTTTCAATATTATTTTTTTGGAAAAATGGTGATCACTAGTCGGATCGTATATTCATGTTTTACTTTGTCTATGGAGTCATCTCACAACTGTTGATGTACAAATGCATAGCCCACCTTTCGCCATCAGTTTGAGCTTTTGGGTGAACCGGCTGGTGCCTGTAGTTTTACA
>NW_025300428.1:0-909 GCF_018294505.1 Triticum aestivum
GTGAGTTCGATGATCCATACGTGGATGAATGTGAATATGAATGGCCATGTGTTGGCATGAGGATGGGTACGACGGCAGTGTTGTAGCATGCCAGTCTTACGCCAGACTATGTGACTTCAGTGTCAAACCATATCGGTCCAGTACCTATCATTTCCTTCCTTGTACTACCACATGTTTTCCGCAAGGAATACGGTTTAGTAAGTTCCAAACCGCTTTCATGGTACACACCAAAGAGGAGAGGCCGTGATGATGGTTCCATGGCCCTGGATTAAAGCCAGTCATCCGGTCAGGGGGCATGGGTGTTTCCGGTTGGGACCGAGAGGGGGGCACCCCTTAGAGCGCGCGTATATAAATTTGATCCCATGCTATTCGAGATTGTGATCTCCCCGTCTCAAAAGTTTTTCTTGGACGATGACTAGGGTGATTCCTAGCATCGAGAGGTAGGATGGGTGTGTACCGGTTAGCTGTGTTTTCTTCTGAACTACCGTAAACGAAACTAGTCCTTCGTGACTACGGAAATCCGTTGACTGTGGGAAAATTTTTGTACAAACTCTGCAGAGTCATATATTCCTCCAAATCATCTCTTCCATGTCAAGTTTCGTTCCTTCTTATCCTAATCAATTGTCAGCTTTGATGACAGAGACTCCGGTGAATCGCATGAGTGCTAAGTCCGGTTAAATGATCACTCCTGTGGATGGACTAACCCGTTTGTTTTCATGAATTGAATGTTTATTATGAGTATTATTTACTTGTGAATAAAAGCCCTTTATGTGATGTCGCTCAGACGTCCGACTGTGGCATTTCTTTTTAAAGCCCTTTCTGCGATGTCGCTCAGACGTCCGACTGTGGCATTTCTTTTAAAGCCCTTTCTGCGATGTCGCTCAGACGTCCGACTGTGGCATTTCTTTT
>NW_025300429.1:0-909 GCF_018294505.1 Triticum aestivum
CCCTCGCCTCGCCGCCGCCGCCGGAGCCGCCGCTACCACCCGCCGCCCCGCACCACCGCACTGGAGCCGAGCCGCCACCGCCGTCGTCTCGCCGGAGCCGCTCGAGTTAGCCGCCATTGCCTTGGTTTTCGCAAAGAAAATCGATCGGTTTTTTTCGAAAACCTAGATCCGTTTTTTCTAGATCCGGTTCGGTTTATTTTCTTCGGTTTAGTTATTTAGTGAATGGCTGCTTTTTCGTTCATTTTTACGAACGGTATTCGTCATTTAGCCGCAGACAGCGAATGTTCGTTCGTTAGCCTGTTCATCCGTTTTTCTTTTTCTCGGATTTTCCGCGATTATTTTTGATCGCGATTTCTGTTCCAATTTTTGTTTTAGTATAACTTTTCACTCGTTTTTCGGAATTAGGCGATTCAAGTGCCTAGAGTTTCGTCTCGGAACCCTCTTTCGGTTTAACCAACTCAAAAAAGTTCTTGCTTCTGTAAAATTTGACTTAGATCCAGATTAGTAAGCGAAGCTTGTTTCTTTTGCCGTTTTCCTTCCGTCGTTATGTTTGATTTGTTTCTTTTTGCAAACCGGAGTTCTTAAGTTGAACTTTCTGGTTAGATCTCTTATTTGAGTTTTACCTGTGCATTAGTTGAGTACTTATTGTATGCTTGTTTGTTTGTTTGCGTTAGAGTACACGGAGCGCGCCGCTTGCTACTTCGAATCTCTAGGTTTCGCGGATCATCAGCAAGGCAAGTAACACTTTGATCATACCTCTTACTACCCAGTTTTATTGCATTAGCTAAATCCTCAAACATTGCATGATTAGGATCTAATTAAATTATGGGTTTGGGGATGTAGATAAGGTAGTACCTAATACATGTTTTAATATCAAACCCTTGGGAGTTACTTCTACGTTTGCTTATA
>NW_025300430.1:0-909 GCF_018294505.1 Triticum aestivum
TGTTCCCCCGACCGGGTCGGAACAGGGGCGCGCTGCCGCCGCACCCCCTCGCCGGCGGTGAACCCCGCGAGAGGATAAGGGCGCCAGCGGCCCCCGCTCCCTCGGGCCTCTCTCCCACTCACCCCGCTCACTCCCTCGGCCTCTGCGCCTCTCCCCCGGATCCGCGCCGCTCTCCTCTTCCCCACGCCCGACGCGCTCGCCGCCGTTCACCGTCGTTCACACGGCCACCGTACCCACCTCGCCGCCCCAAGGTGTCTCCAAGGACCGCCGTCGCCCGCTGCATCGTCTGGTGCATCCCTTTGGAGACCGGAGTCCCTACAACGAGCACACCGAGCTCGTCTTCCCCGCACGGCCGCCGTCGATCGCCGCCCCGTTTCGCCTCCGACGAGCCTCCCCGAGCACGCTGCCGTCCCCCTACAGCCGCGCGGTGAGCTCCTCTACCTCCTCCCCCTCCGCTAGCTCGCCCGCGCTCCGTAGCTGCCCCCCCACGCGCGCCCGAACGCCGCGCCGCGAGGCTCGCCGCCGGCGGGTCTCCGGTGACCAAATGGTCACGGGGTCAAGCCCGTTACACTCCCCGCCGTTTGTAGATGCCCCCCAGCCCCTCCGCTTTTTCGATAGCTCGCCGTAGCCATGTCTCCGTCGAGCACCCGTGCGCGCCGCCGCCTCCGCCGCTCGCCGGCGCCGATTCCGGCCAAGTCCGGCGAAGCCCCGGCCACCACTGGATGCGGCGCTGCGAGTTCTTTCGAATGGGCCTAGCCCCGTTCCTCCCCGAGCCCCGTAGCGCGATTCCGGCCAACTCCGGCGAGGGACCGCCGCGGTTTTGGTCGCCGGAGTTGCGCCGGCGCCGGCCGCCGACGTGGCTGGCCTGGCCCCACCCCCAGTGTCCCTGCCAGTGGCCCCCACGGGCCC
>NW_025300431.1:0-909 GCF_018294505.1 Triticum aestivum
TGTTCCCCCGACCGGGTCGGAACAGGGGCGCGCTGCCGCCGCACCCCCTCGCCGGCGGTGAACCCCGCGAGAGGATAAGGGCGCCAGCGGCCCCCGCTCCCTCGGGCCTCTCTCCCACTCACCCCGCTCACTCCCTCGGCCTCTGCGCCTCTCCCCCGGATCCGCGCCGCTCTCCTCTTCCCCACGCCCGACGCGCTCGCCGCCGTTCACCGTCGTTCACACGGCCACCGTACCCACCTCGCCGCCCCAAGGTGTCTCCAAGGACCGCCGTCGCCCGCTGCATCGTCTGGTGCATCCCGTTGGAGACCGGAGTCCCTACAACGAGCACACCGAGCTCGTCTTCCCCGCACGGCCGCCGTCGATCGCCGCCCCGTTTCGCCTCCTACGAGCCTCCCCGAGCACGCTGCCGTCCCCCTACAGCCGCGCGGTGAGCTCCTCTACCTCCTCCCCCTCCGCTAGCTCGCCCGCGCTCCGTAGCTGCCCCCCCACGCGCGCCCGAACGCCGCGCCGCGAGGCTCGCCGCCGGCGGGTCTCCGGTGACCAAATGGTCACGGGGTCAAGCCCGTTACACTCCCCGCCGTTTGTAGATGCCCCCCAGCCCCTCCGCTTTTTCGATAGCTCGCCGTAGCCATGTCTCCGTCGAGCACCCGTGCGCGCCGCCGCCTCCGCCGCTCGCCGGCGCCGATTCCGGCCAAGTCCGGCGAAGCCCCGGCCACCACTGGATGCGGCGCTGCGAGTTCTTTCGAATGGGCCTAGCCCCGTTCCTCCCCGAGCCCCGTAGCGCGATTCCGGCCAACTCCGGCGAGGGACCGCCGCGGTTTTGGTCGCCGGAGTTGCGCCGGCGCCGGCCGCCGACGTGGCTGGCCTGGCCCCACCCCCAGTGTCCCTGCCAGTGGCCCCCACGGGCCC
>NW_025300432.1:0-909 GCF_018294505.1 Triticum aestivum
CTCGCGTTACCCTAAAATAGACAGGGTGGCAGTGGTGTCACGTGCTCGTCTCGGCGTCCGTCGTCGCTACCGCGACAACGTCCGCCTTGACTCGCATTATCCTAAGATAGACAGGGTGGCAGTGGTGTCACGTGCTCGTCTCGGCGTCCGACGTCGCTACCGCGACAACGTCCGCCTTGACTCGCGTTACCCTAAGATAGACGGGGTGGCAGTGGTGTCACGTGCTCGTCTCGGCGGCTAACGTCGCTACCGCGACGATGTCCGCCTCGACTCACGTTACCCTAAGATGGACAGGGTGGCAGTGGTCTCACGTGCTCGTCTCGGCGTCCGTCGTCGCTACCGCGACGATATCCGCCTTGACTCGCGTTACCCTAAGATAGACATGGTGGCAGTGGTGTCACGTGCTCGTCTCGGCTTCTGTCGTCGCTACCGCCACGACGTCCGCCTCGACTCGCGTTACCCCAAGATAGATAGGGATGCAGCGGTGTCACATGCTCGTCTCGGCGTCCGTCGTCGCTACCGCGACAACGTCCGCCTCGACTCGCGTTACCCTAAGATAGACAGGGTGGCAGTGGTGTCACGTGCTCGTCTCGGCGTCCGACGTCGCTACCGCGACGACGTCCGCCTCGACTCGCGTTACCCTAAGATAGACAGGGTGGCAGTGGTGTCACGTGCTCGTCTCGGCATCCGTCGTCGCTACGGCGACGATGTCCGCCTCGACTCGCGTTACCCTAAGATAGACAGGGTGGCCCTGGTGTCACGTGCTCGTCTCGGCGTCCGTCGTCGCTACCGCGACGACGTCCGCCTCGACTCGCGTTACCCTAAGATAGACAGGGTGGCAGTGGTGTCATGTGCCCGTCTCGGCGTCCGATGTCGCTACGGCGACGACGTCCGCCTCGACTCGCATTA
>NW_025300433.1:0-909 GCF_018294505.1 Triticum aestivum
GGAGAAAAGCTCAATCGTTGAGCTTGTGCTCAGATTGTCTGAGTGCAACAATCACTTGAATCGAGTGGGAGTTGAATTTCCATATGAGATAGTGATGTTTCTCCAAAGTCATTGCCACCAAGCTGCTGGAGCTTTGTGATGAACTATAACATATCAGGGATAGATATGATGATCCTTGAGGTATTCACGATGTTTGACACCGCGAAAGTAGAAATCAAGAAGGAGCATCAATTGTTGATGGTTGGTGAAACCACCAGTTTCAAGAAGGGCAAGGGCAAGAAGGGATACTTCATGAAACGGCAAAACAGCTGCTGCTCTAGTGAAGAAACCCAAGGTTGAACCCAAACCCGAGACTAAGTGCTTCTGTAATAAGGGGAACAACCACTGGAGCAGAATTACCCTAGATACTTAGTAGATGAGAAGGCTGGCAAAGTCGATAGAAGTATATTGGATATACATTATGTTAATGTGTACTTTACTAGTACTCCTAGTAGCACCAGGGTATTAAGATACCGGTTCAGTTGCTAAGTGTTAGTAACTCGAAATAAAAGAGCTACGGAATAAACGGAGACTAGCTAAAGGTGAGCTAACGATATGTGTTGGAAGTGTTTCCAAGTTTGATGTGATCAAACATCGCACGCTCCCTCTACCATCAAGATTAGTATTAAACCTGAATAATTGTCATTTGGTGTTTGCGTTGAACACAGACATGATTGGATTATGTCTATCGCAATACGGTTATTCATTTAAGGAGAATAATGGTTACTCTATTTATTTGAATAATACCTTCAATGGTCTTGCACCTAAAGGAATGGTTTATTGAATCTCGATCGTAGTGATACACATTTTCATGCCAAAAGATATAAGATAGTAATGATAGTACCACCTACTTGTGGCACTGCCATGTAA
>NW_025300434.1:0-909 GCF_018294505.1 Triticum aestivum
GGGGGGGGATGATGCGGAGCATCCTTCCATCATCCCCATGGAGTCTACACCGACACATCAAGCCCCACATGGACCTATGACAAGAGCGAGAACACGTGGTTTGGAAACCGAGGTGAACTCTTTCCTACTTAGCTTGCATATGGATACGAATGGAACAATGTTGCTACGTGATGTAGGGTAGGAACCCTAGGGGCCGATCTTTCACCAAAGGAGCGGATCCCGTCCAACAACGCAAAGAACACGAGGGGAAAACGAGGGAAAACACAAGAGGAAACATGGAAGAATCACTCAACCAACAAGAATAGATCACACATGCGCTAGATCGATGAACACAAAGGTGAGATACAAGATCCAAAGTCAACAACGGGGGATACAAAGGTAGCCGGTCTTCTCCATGAGGAGGTCTTGATGTTCTTCTCCAAAAGGAGGTCTTGAATCCAAAGGGATCTTCTCCGAAGAGGCCGCGGTCTCTCACGAGGAGTAGATCCGGTGTGGATGAGCGAAGCTCTATCTCTAAGTATGAGCTAAACCAACGCTAACCCTCAAATGGTGGAGGTGGAGTATATATAGTCTAGGGCCACGAAGGGGTAAGTGAGGACGAAGGGATACATGGGCTCAACCCGATACACTATGCACAGACAGGCGTCGGACGTCCGACGGGTACCGGACGTCCGGTGGCTCACGAGGGTCTGGTCGTCAGGTATTGTCGGACGTCCGCTGTTTTGGCTCGGGTGCGGGATTGCCGGTCGTCCGGTCCGGGCCGGTCGTCCGGTGGGTCTTCAGGCGTCGAAGTCTGGTCCCGACTGGTCGTCCAGTGGCTGGAGCTTCTTCCGTAGCTCTTCTTCTCGTTCCTTGCGCTTGGTGTCCTCGCCTTCTTGTCCATGGTCTTCCTCTTGGTTCCTGGTCATG
>NW_025300435.1:0-909 GCF_018294505.1 Triticum aestivum
AAGGAAGCTTGTATGTGGTTACCGAATGTTGTTCGGAGTCCCGGATGAGATCCCGGACGTCACGAGGAGTTCCGGAATGGTCCGGAGGTAAAGATTTATATATAGGAAGTCCTGTTTCGGCCATCGGGACAAGTTTCGGGGTCATCGGTATTGTACCGGGACCACCGGAAGGGTCCCGGGGGCCCACCGGGTGGGGCCACCTGCCCCGGGGGCCACATGGGCTGTAGGGGGGTGCGCCTTGGCCTACATGGGCCAAGGGCACCAGCCCCTAGAGGCCCATGCGCCAAGATATAGGAAAAAGGGGAGAGTCCTAAAGGGGGAAGGCACCTCCGGGGTGCCTTGGGGAGGATGGACTCCTCCCCCCCTCTTAGCCGCACCCCTTCCTTGGAGGAAGGGGCAAGGCTGCGCCTCCCCCCTCTCCCCTGCCCCTATATATAGTGGAGGGGAGGGAGGGCATCCATACCTGAGCCCTTGGCGCCTCCCTCCCTCCCGTGACACCTCCTCCTCTCCCGTAGGTGCTTAGCGAAGCCCTGCAGGATTGCCACGCTCCTCCATCACCACCACGCCGTTGTGCTGCTGCTGGATGGAGTCTTCCTCAACCTCTCCCTCTCTCCTTGCTGGATCAAGGCGTGGGAGACATCGTCGAGCTGTACGTGTGTTGAACGCGGAGGTGCCATCCGTTCGGCACTAGGATCATCGGTGATCTGAATCACGACGAGTACGACTCCATCAACCCCGTTCACTTGAACGCTTCCGCTTAGCGATCTACAAGGGTATGTAGATGCACTCTCCTTTCTACTCGTTGCTGGTCTCTCCATAGATAGATCTTGGTGTTACGTAAGAAAATTTTGAATTTCTGCTACGTTCCCCAACAATCTCCTCCGTCCAACTCCCCTGACCACCCCGGGC
>NW_025300436.1:0-909 GCF_018294505.1 Triticum aestivum
TTCTGATCCGGCTTACGATCGTATTCGAATCTAGCTGTTAAAAATTATGATCATTAGGGGGCTTCCTGTTCAAACATAGGTCGTATTCGAACCAAAGAGAACATAGCTGTCGATACCCTTTTGATTGGCACACTGCCAAGCTCACTTGGGGGCATCTTGATCGTATTCGAATCATAGCTTAACCCCATTTGGGAACCGACTTTGATCGTATTCGAGTCAGAGTCATTAAAAAACTCTCAAGGTCATTCGGGGGCTTCCTGTTCAAACATAGGTCGTATTCGAACCAAAGAGAACACAGCTGTAGGTACCCTCTTGATCGGTGCAATGCCAAAGCCATTGGGGGCTACATGATCGTATTCGAGTCTTAGTTTAAACCCCTCTGGGACAGCTCACTGATCGTATTCAAATCAGTAGCCTGGCCATTATCTCTTTTTGGTTTAAGTTCTCTTTGGAGGCCCCATTATCTGACTTAAGATTTTTCCTGAGGCTTACAATTATAAATATGATGGCTGTAGACCGGTTCAATATCGACTGATGAGTCGCCGATCCATAAGCATCATTGTACTTTCCGGGTATCTAAATATTGAACCTTTAACCTTACCGGCCGGGTCATATGAAACGGTGGTGCAGGTTGTGAAATTTTGTCATAGTTGTGTTTTTATCAACCAGATAATATATGATTATTTTGATAACCTTTTTGACCTGCCTAGCAATTTATTTGAAGGACCATTTTTAAAAAGTGATCAACTATGCGCACGAATATAGCAAGGCGGTTTAGGAATGCTAAGAATCAAAACATGCACGATGGCACGGCCACAACAGAGTTATCTCTATCCTATTACAGGACTCATCAAGTCCAAATAGTTTGCATTATTTTTTACACCAAGTAATGAGCCGCCTATTGGGGAA
>NW_025300437.1:0-909 GCF_018294505.1 Triticum aestivum
GAGAGAGAGAGAGAGAGAGAGAGAGAGAGAGAGAGAGAGAGAACGGCGGCAAGGGACGAACTGTATAGGTCTCGCGTGGGTGTGGGGATAAGGTTCCTATGAATAGCAGTTGGAAAGCGGTCATATGGGACCATGTGGGCGCGCGTTGTGCGAGGAGGCAACTGGCCCAGTTTCGGCCGGCTGGCCGATTGCAACCGTTTCCCTTGTTTTATACGCAGAGTTTACTGTACCTTCGTAACTTCCACTGTGCATGTCACATGATCCGGCTTTGTGCCAATATAGCGGCGTATCTGCATTCAAGTATCTTCGTTCGTTAAAGTGGAGTTTTTGTTCTGTCCAATAGACGAAGAGAGGCTAATTTCGTTGCACACACCTTGCCTGAGAGTGTTTTGTTGACAGTTGTATTTTGGTTCATGATCCTCCATCTTTCCCAATGGGGAGATGGTGTAGAGCACCCTACGGTTATCCTCTTGTATACACCACTATCACCTCAAGCGCCAAGTGGACCAATAGCTAGAGCACGTGCAAAAGCTATCAAAACCGAGATTGTTTCTCTTCTCTTTGAGCTCCATGTACATTCCCACGAGACATGGCTACTACCTAGCTCAAGCCGAAACACTTTGCATACTCAGGTACCATGGAAACATCCATGGAATAGCTAAGGAGGAAGACCAGGCATGGATGGGAGCGAAATGAGGAGAAGGAAAGAAGACTCCAGTCCGGATCATCCGGCCACCGCTCGAACATCTGGACACCAATCCAGACATCCGGCCACCCCCAACCGCCATGACGCAATCAGATAATCCGGGTACCTAACAGGATCATCTAGGCAAAGCCCCGACAGTCCGAGTAGCTACACGGACAATTAATGCAGCCCTGCCTGCGAGCAGCATGACCCATGAGGCCAAG
>NW_025300438.1:0-909 GCF_018294505.1 Triticum aestivum
GTGACAGAAAAATAAAGTTCTTATGATCAGAACATGGGGGAGAATATTTAAGTCACGAGTTTGGTACGCACTTAAGGAAATGTGGAATTGTTTCACAACTTACGCCGCCTGGAACACCTCAGCGTAACAGTGTGTCCGAACGTCGTAATCACACTCTATTGGATATGGTGCAGTCTATGATGTCTCTTACCGATTTGCCGCTATCATTTTGGGGATACGCTTTAGAGACAGCTACATTCACTTTAAATAGGGCACCGTCTAAATCCGTTGAGACGACACCGTATGAAATATGGCTTGGAAAGAAACCTAAGCTGTCATTTCTAAAAGTTTGGGGATACGATGCTTATGTCAAGAAACTTCAACCTGAAAAGCTCGAACCCAAGTCGGAAAAATGCATCTTCATAGGATACCCTAAGGAAAACATTGGGTATACCTTCTACCTCAGATCCAAAGGCAAGATCTTTGTTGCCAAGAACGGGTCCTTTCTGGAGAAAGAGTTTCTCTCGAAAGAAGTAAGTGGGAGGAAAGTGGAACTTGATGAAGTACTATCTCTTGTAAGTAGCGCAGCTCAGGAAGATGTTCCTGTGGTGCCTGCACCGACTGGAGAGGAAGTTAATGATGATGATCAAGGTACTTCGGATCAAGTTACTACAGAACTTCGTAGGTCCACAAGGACACGTTCCACACCAGAATGGTATGGCAACCCTGTCCTGGAAATCATGTTGTTAGACAATGGTGAACCTTCAAACTATGAAGAAGTAATGGTGGGCCCAGATTCCAACAAATGGCTTGAAGCCATGCAATCCGAGATAGGATCCATGTATGAAAAAAAGTATGGACTTTGACAGACTTGCCCGATGATCGGCGAGCAATAGAAAACAAATGGATCTTTAAGAAGAAGACGGACGC
>NW_025300439.1:0-909 GCF_018294505.1 Triticum aestivum
TACGTTGGAGACGTATCAAGCATCCCCAAGCTTAATTCCTGCTCGTCCTTGAGTTGGTAAATGATAAAAACAGAATTTTTGATGTGGAATGCTACCTAGCATAATTCTCAATGTAATTTTCTTTATTGTGGCATGAATTTTCAGATCCAAATGATTCAAAATAAAAGTTCATATTTACATAAGAAATAGTAATACTTCAAGCATACTAATCAAAGCAATCATGTCTTCTCAAAATAACATGGCTAAAGAAAGTTCATCCCTACAAAATCATATAGTTAGGCTATGCTTCATTTTCGTCACACAAAAATGATCCCATCTTGCACACCCCTGATGACAAGCCAAGCAATTGTTTCATACTTAAATAATCTCAAACTTTTTTCAACTTTCACGCAATACATGAGCGTGAGCCATGGATATAGCACTATGGGTGGAATAGAATATGATGATGGAGGTTGTGTGGAGAAGACAAAAAAGAAAGTCTCATATTGATGAGGATAATCAACGGGCTATGGAGATGCCCATCAATTGATGTCAACATGAAGAGTAGGGATTGCCATGCAATGGATGCACTAGAGTTATAAATATATGAAAGCTCAACAAGCTCTAGTGCATCCGTTGCATGGCAATCCCTACTCCTCGCATTGACATCAATTGATGGGCATCTCCATAGCCCGTTGATTAGCCACGTCAATGTGAGACTTCCTCCTTTTTTGTCTTCTCCACACAACCCCCATCATTATATTCTATTCCACCCATAGTGCTATGTCCATGGCTCACGCTCATGTATTGCGTGAAAGTTGAAAAAGTTTGAGAATACTAAAGTATGAAACAATTGCTTGGCTTGTCATCGGGGTTGTGCATGATGAGAGCATGTTTGTGTGACGAAAATGAAGCATGGCCAAACTATAT
>NW_025300440.1:0-909 GCF_018294505.1 Triticum aestivum
GTTTAGCAATAAAGTAAAGTAATTTACATGGCGTTTCTTGATGACACGCAGGTCATATAAAAGAACAAAGACAACTCCTATGGCTCCTGCCGGTTGTCATACTCATCGACATGCAAGTCGTGAATCCTATTACAATAGCATGAACATCTCATACATCACATATAGATCATTCATCATTCATCACAACTTTGGTCATATCATATCACAAACTACTTGCTGCAAAAACAAGTTAGACGTCCTCTAATTGTTGTTGCAAGTTTTACGTGGCTGAATTAGGGTTCTAGCAAGAACATTTTCTTACCTACGTTAAAGCCACAACGTGATTTGTCAACTTCTATTTACCCTTCATAAGGACCCTGTTCATCGATTCCGCTCCAACTAAAGTAGGAGAGACAGACACCCGCCAGCCACCTTATGCAACTAGTGCATGTTAGTCGGTGGAACCGGTCTCACGTAAGCGTACGTGTAAGGTTGGTCCGGGACGCTTCATCCCACAATACCGCTGAAGCAAGAAAGGACTAGTAACGGCAAGAAAGTTGACAAATCGACGCCCACAACAAATTGTGTTCTACTCGCGCAAGAAGAACTACGCATAGACCTAGCTCATGATGCCACTGTTGGGGAACGTTGCAGAAAACAAAAATTTTCCTACTCGTTTCACCAAGATCATCTAGGAGTTCATCTAGCAACGAGTGATTAGATGCATCTACATACCTTTGTAGATCGCGCACGGAAGCGTTCAAAAGAACGGTGATGATGTAGTCGTACTCGACGTGATCCAAATCACTGATGACCAGCGCCGAACGGACGGCACCTCCGCGTTCAACACACGTACGGGACGGGAGACGTCTCCTCCTTCTTGATCCAGCAAGGGGGGAGGAGAGGTTGATGAAGATCCAGCAGCACGAC
>NW_025300441.1:0-909 GCF_018294505.1 Triticum aestivum
TGAAGTGGATGGGTCATCTGGCGTCGGTTCAACCTCCTCCTCCCCATCCAGTGGCTGGAAGTCATTGGTGGTCCAATCAATCCGGGTTAAGGCCTGAAAGACAACCTCTTCACTTATAAGATCAGTCGGATCAATGTCAGGAGCGTAAGTGCGCTTACGGGTTGGCGGAATAAGATTTTGCACTTCCGGAATGACAGCCTCAACCCGTTTGTTGTCAGCATCATAGAAGGACCGGTGAACCATCAAGTTTGCTTCATCTGCCAACTGACTCGCCAGAGCACGCATTTCCCTTGTCAGACGTTTGAGGGCGTCGTTATCAAACACTGCCCCATTTTCTTGTTCACTGGGGAAACCCTTGGCAATATCGACCGGATCAAGGTCAGCTATCCATGCCTTGGCTCGGGTAAGTGCTATCAAAGTGCCAGCCCTGGCGGCGAATCGCTTCACCTCTTCTATCTAAGCTGGCGTCATAGATAACCTGGCCAGCATGTCCTTGATCAGAGTTGGGGTCGCATTGTCATAATAAGTTGCACTAATAACCTGTTGGGCACTGGTATACAGCTGTTCAATTAGCGTATAAGCGGCCTTGAGCTTCATCCGTATATCAGAGCCCAGATGAGCAATGCGGCTACCTACAGCGGTTTAAGGATTTCATGTTAAACCGACAAAATTTCAAAGCGGAACATTCACAAAAGCTTTGACAAACAATACTTACCAAATATTGCGGAAGTCATGGCATTGACTTGGCGCTTTAATCCAGTAAGCTCTTCCGTCACCGGTTTAAGAGCCGATTCAGCGTCTTTTGCCCGCTTGAGCAATCCGGCCTTCTCGGCATCCCAGTTGGCCCGCTCAGACTTGAACCACTCTTTGAGCTGCTCCATGGTGGTTAAGGCGGTTTTCAATTCATCC
>NW_025300442.1:0-909 GCF_018294505.1 Triticum aestivum
AACAAAAAGGGTTCTGGTCTCTTAATGAAATTGGGTGTCGATTGAGGGCTTCAGTGATAACACCTGCGTCGCTGCGTACAATTCCTTGATCTATCTTCACAATATATCAATGTTGGTGTCTCTCTTCTCCATGCCTCTAATAGTTCATGGAAGTAACTGCATAACCAGATTGATTAAGACTACCTGCATCATGTAATTTAATCAATTGAATTTAATTGACTTGATTTCCTCTATTATGTTGTTGTTCTCTCAATTGAGGTTGGCTGACCATGACTCTGCCCTATTCCCTAGGATTTTTTTAGAGCACTGAAGATGTTGTTTGTGATAGACAGGAAACTACATGCAGACTAAACTTCAAGATTGTGCAACTGATATTGAACACCACGTTCTAATCCTGACTCTCTAGCCTTTGAACCTTCTCAACTACTAACTACGCCCCAATCCAGCATTTATTTTTCAGGCTAACAAAGGTGACGATGATTCACCTGGTGGATGAGGAAGCATACAGATGAGAGTCAAGTTGCGTCCATCCTCTATAAGGTGACGAAGCATACAGATTAGACATGTTTGGCCTCAACAATTAGTACTGCTCCCTTATATTTGTACTTTGCAACCATATTTGTGATCTTGAAATTACATCAAACCAATATATATCTATAACTCATGGTATATTGTACTGCTCAGTGTCATTACTTCGGTTTTATCCAACCATGGCCTATAGTTCAGATCCCCATAACTAATTGTATGTTCCTAACCTACGCCTACACATCCACATGGTTACACTTTTCATGCTGAACCGACTTCATATCATTGATCATTGGATTATAAGTATATATAGTGTTCCTAAGAACTTAAAACGGCTGTATAGATGAACTGAACCATAGTACATTTTATTTGAGTTTCCCTTCA
>NW_025300443.1:0-909 GCF_018294505.1 Triticum aestivum
AAAAAAATGGATCTATCTAGAATCAATCTCGTACCTGAATTCGGATTGGAATCTGTTTTGTGCTCTGTTCAGTAAAACAGCTTGGCTATTGTTTCACATCATTATCTTTACTGCCGTTGTGATCTTCACTTATATCTTGCTGTCCAGAGCTACTTTGTATCCTTCATTGATGCTAGTTGTGCTACGCCGTGACCTCATTAGTGTTCTAGGCTCGCGTCTCTAGTCCGGTCTAGCCTAGGACCAGCACAGTACCGTCGTTGAGCGTTTATTCAACATTGCATCTTTGAATTGATTATTGCTAATCTTTTGCTACCATATATAGCCAACCCAGCTGCACATATTTGTACGCCGTGTATACGTACGCTCCCCTGGCAATCGCTTTACTCAATATTCGGAGTTACTTGACACCGCTGGTTGTCGATCACCGCCTGCTTCATGGTAAGAACGTGTAAGACATTGATATTTGCTTTACTGTGAGCGTTTTACCACCACATCCTAGTAGTTATAGGAACATTATTTTTGGGTTTTGTTTCTTGTTCTACTAATCATGACAGGATCCAGAGTCAATTCATGGGCTTCGTCGATCGCGGGAGACGTGCCACCACCTTTGCAAATACCACAGCCGTCACGAGAGGTGCACAAACATCCAAATGCACATGATCAGGTTAATGTATCTATACCACCATTTAATGGCCGTTTTAAACCTACTTTATATATTGAATGGGAGTTCGACATAAAAAATATATTTGCTTCCCATAATTTCGATGAACATAAAAAGGTTAAGGTTGCGGTTGGTTCTTTCACTGGTTATGCTTTGGTTTGGTGGAGTGAATATTGTCGGTTACACCCTGATTATATACCTACTACTTGGGATGATTTGAAACTTGCCATGCGACATACTTTCGTCCC
>NW_025300444.1:0-909 GCF_018294505.1 Triticum aestivum
TTTTTTTTTTGGAAAATGAGGTTAAGACCCCGGCCTCAGCATCAATCGATGCATACAGGCATCTTTATTTATTGAGTCACAGGCAATATAGTAACTACCATACCCAATCCACCATCTATAGATTCAATTGTTGTATGGAAAATACGAGAGGATTCTAAGGCTGAATATTGGTTTGCATCTCCCGGTACTGACAGCATATATCTATTTAAACTGTTGTAATATATGTGTTCTAAAGAAAAGCACTGAAACAAATGGTTGCAGTCCTTAGTTACATGCAGATTCGACACACAAGGATGGAGGACGCTACCGGATGCATGATATTGAAAAGAATAGGATGTAGCAGGTTATGTTACGGAATTTAATGTCTATTCTTCTTCATCTTCTTCTTCTTCTTCTTCTTCTTAATACATCTCGATTTTTCTGGACATATATCTTGTCTTTAATAATTTTCGTGTGCTAGATTGAGGGCTTCAAGATGTCCTTGATCTACTTCGACCATGTCTGTCCGCTCGGCTTGAGAAATTTGGCGTAGCCAAACTTAGCTAGCTACTACCTCCGTCACAAAATATAAGAACGTTTTAGACACTAGTGTAGTGTCAAAAACGTTCTTATATTTTGGGACGGAGGGAGTAGTATTTTTCTGTTGTCGTATCGGTTTGTTGTATTTTAGGCAGATGATGTGGACTGAATACATGTGCCTGCAGCGTATGGTCAGTTCCTGCAAGAGAGGGGCGAGCAGCCTGCGACATGGAAGAGGGCCTCCAGCATGGAGGAAGTCCTGAGGTCGATGTGGTCGGTTACACATAGATACAAGATGCATAAAATTGACATTGCAATTTCAAAAAACAGATGGAGAATGCACATCTGAGACGAGGATCTATGCTTCGGATGCATAGAATATGATGCACT
>NW_025300445.1:0-909 GCF_018294505.1 Triticum aestivum
TGCTGTCAGGACCCCGACTCGATGTCACATCGATCTAGCCGGTAACACCTCATATCACTTTGCGGCCTCACGCACGGTATTCCCACGGGTGTCGCCTTACCTTTGCCCGGGACCGTTTGCGCCTTTTGGCTCACGTATATGATAGTGTCGCTAGCATCCATATGATAAAGAGCCCGGGCTGACATGACTAGTCGTAAACCCAAAGTGGCACAGACTTACAGGGACAGGCATCCATGACCCAGCTCCGAACGTGTCGGTCATCAGCAAATGGGTCCGGGCTGTAGCACTGGGCTAGCAGGACTCCGGTAAACCGGGCTGTAGCGGGCTAACAGGACTCCGGTACTCAAAGCGTGACATTTCCCCGAAGGGACAGACACAGGAACGAAGAAGGACACATGCCGGCCAACCTAAGTGTTCCAGAGCAGTAGCAAGCTATCATGGCTCAGCGGTAACACTAGGAGACATTTCCCGGTAAGAGAGGCTACTAAAGATAAACAACTAGATAGTCAGATCCCACACATACCAAGCATTTCAATCATACACACAATATGCTCGATATGTGCAAATACAACGAAGCATCACAACATGACTCTACGACACAAGTACTTTATTTAAGGCTCAGGGAGCCATACATATCATACACAAAGGTACGGGTCTCACGACCCAACATACAAGTCATACAGTCATACAAACCAGCAGCGGAAGTACATTGTCTGAGTACAGACAACTAGTAAAATAAAAGAGGCTTGGAAAGCCTAGCTATACTACGTGGTCCATCACAAGCTCAGGGTCACCACCTGGGTCTTTAGCCTACTCGTTGATGTCAACGTCTACATAGAACCCATCAGAAGGGGTTGCAGCGTCTTCTGTAAAAATGTAGATTATAGCAACATGAGTACAAAGGTACTC
>NW_025300446.1:0-909 GCF_018294505.1 Triticum aestivum
GAAGTATCAGGGTTTGATACGGAAACTCGTCTGTTACAAACGGATTTCAATTTTTTGAACTTACTTGAACTCTATACTTTTTGTGTGTTCAAAATGCACCATTCAAAGCCACATCATCAATTTTCAAACCATTCTGACTTCATTTGGTATTTTTCATGCATTTACTAAATTTTTTTGAGCTATATGACCCTAAAAATGAAAAGCTCTACAAATGAACTCTGAAAAGGTTGAAAGTTGGCATGGTATCATCATTTCACCCACATAGCACGTGCTGAAAAGTTGAGAGGGTTACGGCAAAAACTGGATGCACTTCGTGTACAAAACAGACAATCTCCTTCGAAGTACCAGGGTTTCATACGGAAACTCGTGTGTTACGAAGGGATTTCATTTTTTTGAACTTATTTTAACTCCAGATTTGTGTGTGTTTAAAATGCACCATTCAAAGCCACATCATAAATTTTCAAACCGTTCTGACTTCATTTGTTATTTTTCATGCAATTACTAGTTTTTTTAGTTATATGACCCTCAAAATGAAAAGCACTACAAATGAACTCTGAAAAGGTTGAAACTTGGCATGGCATCATCATTTCACCCACATAGAATGTGCTAAAAATTTGAGAGGGTTAAGGGAAAAACTGGATACACTTCGTGTACAAAACGGACAATCTCTTTCGAAGTATCAGGGTTTCATACGGAAACTCGTCTGTTACATAGGGATTTTAGTTTTTTGAACTTATTTGAACTCCAGACTTTTTGCGTGTTCAAAATGCAACATTCAAAGCCACATCATCAATTTTCAACCCATTGTGACTTCATTTGTTATTTTCATGAATTTACTGATTTTTTTGAGCTATATGACCCTGAAAATGAAAAGCACTACAAATTAACTCTGAAAAGGTTGAAAGTTGG
>NW_025300447.1:0-909 GCF_018294505.1 Triticum aestivum
CGTGTTGGTCGTCAAGACTCGCAGTTTTGGCCGATTTTGGCCCGTTTTTGAACTATTACACAGTTTTGGCATCCCGAAGTGATTTCCACGATTGACAAACCCTACGGTGCGCTTACGTGTCGGTCATCAACAATCGCAGTTTTGGCCGATTCTGGTCCGTTTGGTGCACTATTACTCACCGTTTTGGGGTCCTAGAGCGATTTACACGATTTGCGATCCCCGGGGTGCGTTTATGTGTCGGTTATCAACACTCACCATTTTGCCCAATTCTGGTCCGTCTCGTGGACTATTACTCACCGTTTTGGGGTCCCAGAGCGATTTCCACGATTCACGATCCCGGGGGTGCGTTTACGTGCCCGTCGTCAACACTGATAGTTCTGGCCAATTCTGACCCGTTTCGTGGACTATCACTCACCTTTTTGGGGTCCCGAAGCGATTTCCATAGTTGTTGAACCCAAAGATGCACTTACGTGTCATTCATCAACACTCGCAGTTTTGGCCGATTCTCGCCCGTTTTGTGGACTATTACTCGCAGTTTCGGGTCCCGGAGGGATTTTCACGATTGACGAACCCCTGGTGCATTTATGTTTTGGTCATCAACAATCGCGGTTTTTGTCGATTATGTCCCTTTCGTGGACTATTACTCACCGTTTTACGGTCCTAAAGCGATTTCCATTGTTGTCGAACCCCAAGGTGTGCTTTCGTGTTGGTCGTCAAGTCTCGCAGTTTTGGCCGATTCTGGCCCGTTTCTTGGATTATTACTCAGTTTTGGGGTCCCGATGTGATTTCCACGATTGATGAACCCCGGGGGTGCGTTTATGTGTCGGTCATCAACACTCACAATTTTGGCCAATTCTGGCCGTCTCGTGGACTATTACTCACTGTTTTGGGGTCCCGGAGTGATTTCCA
>NW_025300448.1:0-909 GCF_018294505.1 Triticum aestivum
TCCTCGCTACCCCGTGGACGATATAAAGGAGATGAAAGAATGTCATCTGTATTATCCTATCGGGAACATGTCCATGAAGGTAGCCATCGGCAGTGCTTTACCATGTTTACCTGGAGCACTCCACCACAACAACCCCATTCAAGATGGCTATGCTCGTGTCACGGTGGAGGACGTAGTCCAAGGGTTTGAGGACCTGGAGATTGACATTGCTACACCTGAAGGGGAGAAAAGACTTGGAGATGTCAAGCGCCATTTCATTCTATGGCAAAAGAAGTTTATCAAGTTTCCAGGCGAGGCGCCAAGGACAACAAGTCCACCCCCCTACGGTGGTGGTGGTGGCGGTGGCGGTGGTGGTGGTGGTGGTGGTGGTGGTGGTGGCGGCGGTTCACCTACACCTCCGTCACGTCAGCCGACGCCGCCCCCCAGTCCACAACGTCCGGCGGGTGATCAGCCGCCGCCCCCCAGTCCTCGTCCGGCGGGTGATCAGCCGCCGCCCCCCAGTCCACAACGTCCGGCGGGTGATCAGCCGCCGCCCCCCAGTCCTCGTCCGGCGGGTGATCAGACGCCGCCCCCCAATCCACCTCCGGCAAAGAAGCAGAAGCAGTCCTGGATTATTAACCCGGACCCTTATGTACCTAAGACCACAAAGGTACCGGAGCCATCACTGAAGCCTCTCCCCACAAGGCCTTGGGAACGTAGTGCCGAGGAAGTCGACGCGGCCGCGGCTGCTGATTTGGAGAAATGGAAGGCGGACTGCAAGAAGAAAAGAGAGCCCGAGCCCAAGCCAGTATTTTCTGATGAGCAAAAGAAGTGGGCTAAGTCATTTTTGAGCACACCGTCCCAAGCCGCGAAGAATCTGCCTAACGACTATGCACGTGAACTTCGCAGGCAGGCACTCATGTTCAAGGA
>NW_025300449.1:0-909 GCF_018294505.1 Triticum aestivum
GAACCCCAAGATAGATAGTGGGGTACCTCTCCGGCGAGCCCCCGTCCCCGCTGCGGGTGGTTCTTCCTTAACTCCGGCGAGCCCTCCCCCCTCCCCCTGAAAATCGACTGACCCAAAAGTCGATTCAGTCGACTGAAGTGTGGATAAATTGGAGTAGAGCAGCAGCACGAGTGAGGGGGAGAGCTGCAGCAGCAGCACGAGCAAGCGAGCGAGAGCCGGAGCAGCAGCAGCTGGGCGAGTGAGCGATCGAGCGAGAGCCGGAGCAGTAGCAGCAGCGCGAGCGAGCGAGAGCCAGAGCAGCAGCAGCAGATCCGGTTGGTATGGACGCCGCCGCCGAAGGGGCCTCGCACTGGGGGAGAGCCGCCGTGGAGATGTTGCCCGTGGCGTCGGCTTCAAGGTAGCCGCTCCATGGGGGTGCGCGATGGAGCACCGTCAGTGCCGGGAGGTCGAGTTAAGGAGAAGGTGCGATGCGATGAGTGTACAACCTCTTTGGTGGCGCCGAGTAGGCCTCGGCTTCGTCCGAGGAGTCGGTGAGGATGCTGCGGTTCCGGTGGAGCAGGTTAAGGCGGCGCTGCGGGGATGCAGGAGCCGCGATAGATGAGACGATCGTCGGAGCAGCTCCTTGGAGGTGGAGGACGGGGCGGCTGAAGCGGCGGGACGACGGATCCTCATCCGGGGAGGTGGACGAGGGACGTCGAGCTGTTGCGGTGGACGACATCGTCGAGGAAGAAGCTCCGGCTGGGCAGCGGTGAGGTGGCGGATGGAGGAGGGTGGGGTTTTGCGGCTGGAGCAGAGAGGTTATGGCGGCCTGGGATTCCGAATGGCGAAAAGGGGGCGATGGGAGGGGGTGAAGCATGACTTAGGGACGCGCTTGTCCAAAATGTAGGGTGTGTTACAAAAGTACCCCCC
>NW_025300450.1:0-909 GCF_018294505.1 Triticum aestivum
CCCCCCAGGGCCCCCGTCCCGCCTAACCCTGTAGCGTTTGACCACGGGATCTAGCCCTTTGACTTTGCACGGACGGGCTTTGACCAGTGGACCTCTCCACCCGGTTGTGTTGGGTCGGCCCAGAGGGACACCGGGGAGCAACATCCGGGCCAGGCCCACAGCTACATCCACTCCGTGTAGACCCGACGCGTCCGTTTCCCCCCTCCGGGTGCCGGCGGCGGCGCCGTCCGTGAGGGGGGGCACGCACCGGAGACGCGTGCTGGGCGTTTGCAACCGCTTCAACACTTCCAGACTTGTGAGAGGCCGCCTACGCAAGATTTTACGGTATGCTACCCCCCGAAGGCCGCCGGCCACAGTCGTAGACGTGCGAAGAGCAATCCGCGTAGAGGGAAGTGTTCAGATACTTCGCCATCACAAAAAATTATGAAAAATTACCATCAGTCCTATAGCACATGTGCCCACGTTGTGTAAAAAACTCATGATTTTATCGCGCTCCAAGTATTTAATAATATTCACACTGCATCGTTACCGCAGAACGTCTACCACCGTTTCATTGCCGTCCGTGAGGGGGGCCACAACCCGGAGACGCGTGCCGCCTCTTCGGACATGCCACAACACCACCCCGCATGTATGAGGGCCCGATACGACGCTCCGGTGGCATTGCTACCCCCCCAGGGCCCCCGTCCCGCCTAAACCTGTAGCGTTTGACCACGGGATCTAGCCCTTTGACTTTGCACGGACGGGCTTTGACCAGTGGACCTCTCCACCCAGTTGTGTTAGGTCGGCCCATAGGAACACTTTGGAGCAACATCCGGGCCAGGCCCACAGCTACATCCACTCCGTGTAGACTCGACGCGTCCGTTTCCCCCCTCCGGGTGACAGCGGCGGCGCCGTTCGTGAGGGGGGCCA
>NW_025300451.1:0-909 GCF_018294505.1 Triticum aestivum
TTTTTTTTTTCCGAAACCTACTCCGGCAAGAAAACACGAATCGGAATCTAGATTGATCCCGAAAACAAACCTAATAAGCAAGGAACTCGGATTGGTGGTGGATATATGGTGGTGGTATATGGCAGCGGTGGTAGTATTTGGATATGGATCGGTGGTGGTATATGGACACGGATTGGTGGTGGTATATGGATACGGATTCGGAGCGGTGGTGGTAGATGGCAGGGGCGATGATGATGGTGCGGCGACGGCGTGACAACTTGTGAACAGAACTCGAAACTCTAAAAGACTAGACGCTAAGACCAGCAACTGAACACGACGATGCAACCACAAATTCAACAAAGCAAATACAGAAAAGATTATGCAAGGCTCAGATTGGTTCGGATGGGATGAACTAACCCTAATTTTTTTTGGCTTTTTCGTGGACTATAGGTATGAAGAACAGACTCGATCTAAACTACGAAAAACTGTAAAATCTCACCGAGCAACCTGGAAATCTGATACCACTTGATAGAGGCGAGGGTCCCGATCTTTCGATGAGATGGTGGATTTCGCTTTGGTGGAAGTCGACTTTGACGATCCGACTACGAACGTGCGAGGACGTCGCGCCTTAGCAATCGCTAAACCAACTCCGAGAGGTTATTGACCACGCCGGAGCACGATCAACCTGACCACGAGGGTCTGTTTCCTGCGAGCAAACGAAGAACAAGCAAGAAACTAAGATTGCAATCTGGATATTGCGAATATAAGATGAAAGCTTTATTGATCAAGGTGGGGTTCTGTGACGCCTTTGTCTGGTCGTTGAACACAAACGAAGTACGCGAAGTTGCAGCTATGGCGAACTTTTAAACTAAACAAAACCCAAAGTCTAAACGATGCCCTAAGGGCTGTATATATGGAGGAAGAGGGGGG
>NW_025300452.1:0-909 GCF_018294505.1 Triticum aestivum
CCCCCCCTCACGGACGGCGCCGCCGCCGGCACCTGGAGGGGGAAACGGACACGTCGGGTCTACACGGAGGGGATCTTGCTGTGGGTCTGGCACGGATGTTGCTCCAAAGTGTTCCTATGGGCTGACCTAGCACAACCGGGTGGAGAGGTCCACTGGTCAAAGCCCGTCCGTGCAAAGTCAAAGGGCTATATCCCGTGGTCAAACGCTACAGGGTTAGGCGGGACGGGGGCCCTAGGGGGTAGCAATGCCACCGGAGCATCGCACCGGGACCTCATACATGCGGGGTGGTATGGTGGCATGTCCGAAGAGGCGGCACGCGTCTCCGGGTTGTGCCCCCCCCCTCACGGACGGTGATGACACGGTAGTAGACGTTCTGCGGTAACGATGCAGCGTGAATATTGTTAAATACAAGGAGCGCGATAAAATCATGAGTTTTTTACACGACGTGGGGACATGTGCTGTAGGACTTATGGTAATTTTTCATAATTGTTCGTGATGGAGAAGTATCTGAACAATTCCCTCTACGAGGATTGCTCTTCGCATGTCTACGACTGTGGCCGGCGGCCTCCGGGGGCTAGCATGCCGCCAAATCTTGCGTAGGCGTCCTCTCACGAGTCTGGAAGTGTTGTGGCGGGTGCAAACGCCTGGCACGCGTCTCCGAGGTGTGCCCCCCCTCACGGACGCGTCGGGTCTACGCGGAGAGGATCTTGCTGTGGGTTTGGCCCGGATGTTGCTCCAAACTGTTCCTATGGGCTGACCTAACACAACCGGGTGGATAGGTCCACTGCTCAAAGCCCGTCCGTGCAAAGTCAAAGGGCTAGATCCCGTGGTCAAACGCTACAGGGTTAGACGGGGCGGGGGCCCTGGGGGGTAGCAATGCCACCCGAGCGTCGCACCGGGCCCTCATAC
>NW_025300453.1:0-909 GCF_018294505.1 Triticum aestivum
TGACTTCATTTGTTATTTTTCAAGCATTTACTGATTATTTTGAGCTATAAGACCCTGAAATTGAAAAGCATTTCAAATGAACTCTGAAAAGGTTGAAAGTTGGCATGGTATCATTATTTCATCCACATAGCATGTGCAAGAAAGTAGCGAGGGTTACGAAAAAACTAGATGCACTTCGTGTACAAAACGGATTGTCTCTTTTGAAGTATCAGGGTTTCATACGGAAACTCGTCAGTTACAAAGGGATTTCATTTTTTGAACTTATTTGAAATCCAGACTTTTTCTGTGTTCAAAATGCACCATTCAAAGCCACATCATCAATTTTCAACCCTTTCTGACTTCATTTGTTATTTTTCATGCATTTACTTATTATTTTGAGCTATAAGACCCTGAAATTGAAAAGCATTTCAAATGAACTCTGAAAAGGTTGAAAGTTGGCATGGTATCATCATTTAATCCACATAGCATATGCAACGAAGTTGAGAGGGTTACGGCAAAAATTGCATGCACTTCGTGTAGAAAATGGACAATCTCTTTCGGACTATCACGGTTTCATACGGAAACTCGTATGTTACAAAGGGATTTCACTTTTTTAAACTTATTTGAACTCCTGACTTTTTGTGTGTTCAAAATGCACCATTCAAAGCCACATCATCAATTTTCAACCCTTTCTGACTTCATTTGTTATTTTTCCTGCATTTACTGCTTATTTTGAGCTATAAGACCCTGAAATTGAAAAGCATTTGAAATGAACTCTGAAAAGGTTGAAAGGTTGCATGGTATCATCATTTCACCCACATAGCATGTGCAAGATAGTAGAGAGGGTTACGGCAAAAATTGGATGCACTTCGCGTACAAAACAGACAGTCTCTTTCGAAGTATTAGGGTTTCATACGGAAACTCGTCTGT
>NW_025300454.1:0-909 GCF_018294505.1 Triticum aestivum
TCCACATATTCACCATATCAATACACCACTATGGATCCGCTCCCGTCTCCCTACGAGAACGCCATCCATAGCACTCACGCTTATCTTGCGCATTTTAAAGTATCCACTTTCACTTGTCTATGAACTGATATAAGCAACCCAGAAGTCCTTTTCCGCGGACACGGCTATTCGAATAGATGATGTTAACCCTGCAGGGGTGTACTTCTTCATACATGTTTCCACCACTTAGCGTCTGCACACGACATGTGCTCGGCAAACTTCAAGCGAAAGCCGACGTGGGTGTAGACCACGACCTACCT
Organism: Triticum aestivum; assembly: GCF_018294505.1. NCBI lineage: Eukaryota > Viridiplantae > Streptophyta > Magnoliopsida > Poales > Poaceae > Triticum > Triticum aestivum. The sequence continues at coordinate 300 of NW_025300454.1, forward strand.
AAACACTCAAGTCTCTAGTCCAGGTTTATCGCCTATTCGGGTTCCATCCATGAGGAGATCCGGCCGGAGTTTCGCTCACAGCCCCAAACGATGTGAACAGGGTTCCCGAGATACCAAACGGGCATCCGATACACCGTGCCACGTACCTACCGCATCACAGCCCACCCCTACGGTCAGCGCTATCCACGGCCTCCAGTAAGCTACAAACACCAGAAACTACTTGCAACTCCTGGACAGAGGACTAGGGTGAATAAGAAGTCGAGCGGGGTCATATTTCAGGGCCCAATGTATGGTAGTAACTGAATCATGGATCACAAACACAGAACTCAGTTCCTGAGGACGGCTACAATGAGACAACCCACCATGTACTCCTACATGGCCTCTCACCGCTACCTTTACCAAATCGTGTTCACACACTTAGCTCACACACAGTAGGACATGTTCACACGCCTCTGATTCATCCCCGATGAATCAGACCTGACTCAACTCTAAGCAGTAGCAGGCATGACAAACAAACATGAATGAGTAGGCACAACAGGGCTCAAACAACTCCTACTCATGCTAGTGGGTTTCATCTAATTACTGTGGAATGACAGGTCATGCAGAGGAT
>NW_025300455.1:0-908 GCF_018294505.1 Triticum aestivum
AGTGAGTAATAGACCACGAAACGGGCCAGAATCGGCCAAAACTGTGAGTGTTGATGATCGACACATACGCGCACCTTGGGGTTTAACAACTATGGAAATCACTCGGGGAGCCCAAAACGGTGAGTAATAGTCCATGAAACGGGCCAGAATCGGCCAAAACCGCGAGTGTTGATGACCGACACGTAAATGCACCTCAGGGTTCGTTAATCATGGGAATCATTCTGGGACCCCAAAACAGTGAGTAATAGTCCACGAAATGGGCAGGAATCTACAAAAACCGCGAGTGTTGATGACCAACACGTAAACGCACCCCAGGGTTCGTTAATGGTGGAAATCACTCCGAGACCCCAAAACAGTGACTAATAGTCCATGAATCGGGCCAGAATTGTCCAAAACCGCGAGTGTTGATGACCGGCACGTAAATGCACCCCAGGGTTCGTTAATCGTGGAAATCACTCTGGGACCCCAAAAAGTAAGTAATAGTCCACGAAATGGGCCAGAATCGGCCAAAACTGTGACTGTTGATGACCGACACATGACCGCACCTTGGGGTTCAACAACTATGGAAATCAATCCAGGACACTAAACCAGTGAGTAATAGTCTACGAACCAGGCCAGAATCGGCCAAAATTGTGAGTGTTGATGACCGACACATAAGCGCGTCTTGGGGTTCAACAACTATGGAAATCGCTCCGAGGCCCCAAAACAGTGAGTAATAGTCCACGAATCGGGCCAGAATCGGCCAAAATCGTGAGTGTCCATGACCGACACGTAAACGCACCACAGGGTTCGTTAATCGTGGAAAACACTCCATACCCCAAAACAGTGAGTAATAGTCCACGAAACGGGCCAGAATCGGCCAAAACCACGAGTGTTGATGACCGACACGTAAACACAACCCAGGGTTC
>NW_025300456.1:0-908 GCF_018294505.1 Triticum aestivum
GACCCTCAAATTGAAAAGCATTTCAAATGAACTCTAAAAAGGTTGAAAGTTGGCATGGTATCATCATTTGACCCACATATCATGTGAAAGAAAGTAGAGAGGGTTACGGCAAAAACTGGATGCACTTCATGTACAAAACGGACAATCTCTTTCGAAGTATCTGGGTTTCATATGGAAACTCGTCTGTTACAAAGGAATTTCATTTTTTGAACTTATTTGAACTCCATAGTTTTTCTGTGCTCAAAATGCACCATTCAAAGCCACATCATCAATTTTCAACCCTTTCTGACTTCATTTGTTGATTTTCATGCATTTACTGATTATTTTGAGCTATAAGACCCTGAAATTGGAAAGCATTTCAAATGAACTCTGAAAAGGTTGAAAGTTGGCATGGTATCATCATTTGACCCACACAACATGTGCAAGAAAGTATAGAGGGTTACGGCAAAAACTGGATGCATTTCGTGTACAAAACGGACAATCTCTTTCGAAGTACCACGGTTTCATAACGAAACATGTCTGTTACAATGAGATTTCAATTTTTTGAACTTATTTGAAATCCATAGTTTTTCTGTGCTAAAAATGCACCATTCAAAGCCACATCATCAATTTTCAACCCTTTCTGACTTCATTTGTTATTTTTCATGCATTTACTGATTATTTTGAGCTATAAGACCCTGAGATTGGAAAGCATTTCAAACAAACTCTGAAAAGGTTGAAAGTTGGCATGGTATCATCATTTGACCCACATAGCATGTGCAAGAATGTAGAGAGGGTTACGGCAAAAACAGGATGCACTTCGTGTACAAAACGGACAATCTCTTTCGAAGTATCAGGGTTTCATACGGAAACTCGTCTGTTACAAAGGGGTTTCGTTTTTTTGAACTTATTTGAACTCCATAGTTTTT
>NW_025300457.1:0-908 GCF_018294505.1 Triticum aestivum
GAAATCACTTCGGGACCTGAAAACAGTGAGTAATAGTCCACAAAACACGTTAGAATTGGCCAAAATTGTGAGGGTTGTTGACCGACACGTAAACACAACCCGGGGTCATTTCGGGACCCCCATAACTAAGTAATAGTCCAAGAAACGGGCCAGAATCGGCCCAAACTGCGATTGTTGATGACCTACACTTAAGCGCACCTTGGGGTTCAACAACCATGGAAATCGCTTTGGGGCCCCAAAACGGTGAGTAATAGTCCACGAAACGGGTCAGAATCGACAAAACCGCGAGTGTTGATAACCAACCCGTAAGCGCACCCAAGGGTTCGTTAATCGTGGAAATCACTCCGGGGCCCCAAAAAAGTGAGTAATAGTCCACGAAATGGGCCAGAATCGGCCAAAACTGTGAGTGTTGATGACCGACACGTAAACACATGCCGGGGTTCGTTAATCGTGGAAATCGCTCCGGGACCCCAAAACAGTGAGTAATAGTATACAAAAAAGGCAAGAATCGGACAAAAGTGTAAGTGTTGATGACCGAAACGTAAACGCACCCCGCGGTTCGTTAATCGTTGAAATCACTTCGATACCCCAAAACAGTGCGTAATACTCCACGAAACGGGCCAGAATCGGCCAAAACTGCGAGTGTTGATGAGCGACACATAAATGCACCCCGGTGTTCGTCAATCATGGAAATCACGCCGAGACCCAAAAACAGAGTAATAGTCCAAGAAACGGGCCAGAATCGGCCAAAACTGTGAGTGTGGATGACCGACACGTAAATGCACCCCGTGGTTCGTTAATCGTGGAAATCACTCCGGGGGCCCAAAAAAGCGAGTAATAGTCCATGATACGGGCCAGAATCAGCCAAAACTATGAGTATTGATGACCGACACGTAAGCGCGCCTTGG
>NW_025300458.1:0-908 GCF_018294505.1 Triticum aestivum
CATTGGTCCCGGTTCGTCTGGAACTTTTAGTCCCGGTTGGTGGGACGAACCGGGACCAATGTGCCTTGCTCCTGGCCCACCACCATTGGTCCCGGTTGGTGGTATGAACCGGGACCAAAGGTCCCTTTTGTCCCGGTTCATGCCACCAACCGGGACTAAAGTGTTGGTCCTTATTGCGGCCAGAGTTTAGTCCCACCTCGCCAACCAAAGGAGGCTCACACCGGTTTATAAGCCCCTCCCTCTCTGCCTTGTTGAGCTCCTCTCAAAATGAAAATAGATGCCCTTATACAGGAAATTTGACCTAAATTCATACTGAATTTCTCTGAAGTTAGTAGAAATTTATTATGAATTTAGGTTGAATTTTCTCTATAAGCGCATCTATTCTCATTTCTGAGTAGTTTTTTATATAGTTTTTTTTTCTTTTCTGATTTATTTATTTTTTTCTATTTATTTCTGAGTTGTAATAAGTCATTAAAAATAAAAAAGATTTTAGTAAAGTTAATCACAACTATTTTTTCTTCTATTTATTTCTGAGTAGTTTTTTATAAAGTTTCTTTCTTTTCTGCTATATTTATTTTTTCTATTTATTTCTGTGTGGTAATAAGTCATTAAAAATAAAAAAGAGGCGCAATGCTAGTTAATTCGCTTCAAACCTTTTGTAATAGTGTAAACTGCACTGCACATATCTCCGTGCAGTCTACCCTATTCCTCAAGGCTTGAAACGAACCAACGTGCAGGTGAGCATTAAGCCTCTTCTTCATCGTCTCTGCACTCAGGGCCTATAAACAGCTGCGAGTGCCTCTCGCTTGGCGAGGTGGGACTAAAAAAACAGCTGCAGAAAGAATGAACTAAAAAACAGTTGCAGAAAATAAATAAGTAATTAGACGGGTCCATTGGTACCGGTTGGT
>NW_025300459.1:0-908 GCF_018294505.1 Triticum aestivum
TGGGGTCCCAAAGAGATTTCCATTTTTGTCGAACCCCAAGGTGTGCTTGCGTGTTGGTCGTCAAGACTCGCAGTTTTGGCCGATTTTGGCCCGTTTTTGAACTATTACACAGTTTTGGCATCCCGAAGTGATTTCCACGATTGACAAACCCTACGGTGCGCTTACGTGTCGGTCATCAACAATCGCAGTTTTGGCCGATTCTGGTCCGTTTGGTGCACTATTACTCACCGTTTTGGGGTCCTAGAGCGATTTACACGATTTGCGATCCCCGGGGTGCGTTTATGTGTCGGTTATCAACACTCACCATTTTGCCCAATTCTGGTCCGTCTCGTGGACTATTACTCACCGTTTTGGGGTCCCAGAGCGATTTCCACGATTCACGATCCCGGGGGTGCGTTTACGTGCCCGTCATCAACACTCATAGTTCTGGCCAATTCTGACCCGTTTCGTGGACTATTACTCACCTTTTTGGGGTCCCGAAGCGATTTCCATAGTTGTTGAACCCAAAGATGCACTTACGTGTCGTTCATCAACACTCGCAGTTTTGGCCGATTCTGGCCCGTTTTGTGGACTATTACTCGCAGTTTCGGGTCCCGGGGGGATTTCCACGATTGACGAACCCCTGGTGCATTTATGTTTCGGTCATCAACAATCGCAGTTTTTGTCGATTATGTCCCTTTCGTGGACTATTACTCACCGTTTTAGGGTCCTAAAGCGATTTCCATTGTTGTCGAACCCCAAGGTGTGCTTTCGTGTTGGTCGTCAAGTCTCGCAGTTTTGGCCGATTCTGGCCCGTTTCTTGGATTATTACTCAGTTTTGGGGTCCCGATGTGATTTCCACGATTGATGAACCCCGGGGGTGCGTTTATGTGTCGGTCATCAACACTCACAATTTTGGCCAATCCTGG
>NW_025300460.1:0-908 GCF_018294505.1 Triticum aestivum
CGTCACGTCCCGTCCCTGTCTTCACCGCCGTCGATCGCCCGTGCCGATCTCGTCGCCAGCACCACCGTGGTGAGCCTCTTGTTCTTATCTTCTTTCTGAAAGAAAAAAATTCTTACTTCAGATAGATACTTGTCTAATTTTGTTACTTTTATTATTCCTTCTTATTATATAGTGCGATGGTTTTGGTATCCGCCCCCGTCGGCCCTCGTCCTGTCTATGATTTGGATGTGGTATATATTATCTTTTTATAACTATTTGGTTCATTTATTGTTTATGATAATTATGCCGACCAACGTGTCATAGATTTTATTTATCTAGGAGGTGGTTGAACCGGAAATTCCAACCGACCCTATTGTCGAGAGGTTAAATTTAGTTGAAGAAGAAAACAATTACTTGAAGGAAAAAATAAAAAAAATTGAGGAGGAGAAGATGGTATTGGAGTTGCATGTTGCGGATGTCGTCGATGATCACAAGATCAAGATGGATGCAATGCGCTTGAAGATTAGAAAGATTAGAAAATATGCCATTCATACCGAGGCTTGGTATCATTATGCCGTTGGATCAATTGTTACCTTGGTTGCGATTATGATCGCATTTGTTTTTGCATTGAAATGTTTTACATAGTTTCAATGTATGGTTTAATTAATTAGATGCTCTGGAGAGCTATATGTTGTTAGATGAGAACTATGTATGTACTTTGGTTTTAATGTGATGATGAATTTCTATTAATTTGGTCACTTAATTATGTATAGATGATGTTCTGTAATAGTTTTTGAGACACTTAATTATATATAATGCACGCAGATGAACCGGCAATGGATGTACGGTGACAGACACACCTCCGAGTACATTAAGGGCGTGCATGATTTTCTCGAAGTGGCTGAGGCAAACAAGCAGAATGGTTTTAT
>NW_025300461.1:0-908 GCF_018294505.1 Triticum aestivum
TTCTTGTGTAGTTGCATTCGATTTTTTCCATTCTACTTCACTAAACATCTCCATATGAGATCCAATTACTTGTAGGGAAATGCAAGAGACGTTAGTTATGATGATGCACTAGGTCCATAGTTGGGACTTTGTGTATGTTCTCGAAATGCGTTTGACGAGTGCTCATTAAGAAAGTTTCTATACAAGTTTCTGAACGAACTCCTTAAGAAAAAGTTCTCCAAAAGTACCCTATGAAAGAATCATTTGAAGCATCTGGTCGTCACGAATGTTTTGACTACTTGTGGAGCCAAAACGGACTCCGTATGAGTCAGATATTCATGTTTCAGTTAACACTGCGCAAAACTGATTCCGAACGACAGTTACAGACTAGTTCTTGTGTAGTTGCATTCGATTTTTTCCATTCTACTTAACTAAACATATCCATATGAGATCTAATTACTTGTAGGGAAATGCAAGAGACCTCTGTTATGATGATGCACTAGGTCCATAGCTGGGACTTTGTGTATGTTCTCGAAATGCGTTTGTCGAGTGCTCATTAAGAAAGTTTCTATACAAGTTTCTGAACGAACTCCTTAAGAAAAGTTCTCCAAAAGTTCCCTATGAAAGAATCCTTTGAAGCATCTGGTCGTCACAAACGTTTTGACAATTTGTGGAGCCAAAACGGACTACGTATGAGTCAGATATCCATGTTTCAGTTAACACCGCGCAAAACTGATTCCGAACGACAGTTACAGACTAGTTCTTGTGTAGTCGCATTCGATTTTTTCCATTCTACTTCACTAAACATCTCCATATGAGATCCAATTACTTGTAGGGAAATGCAAGAGACCTCAGTTATGATGATGCACTAGGTCCATAGCTGGGACTTTGTCTATGTTCTCGAAATGCGTTTGACGAGTGCTCATTAG
>NW_025300462.1:0-908 GCF_018294505.1 Triticum aestivum
CCCGGATGTTGCTCCAAAGTGTTCCTATGGCTTGACCTAACACATTCGGGTGGATAGGTCCACTGCTCAAAGCCCGTCCGTGCAAAGTCAACGGGCTAGATCCCGTGGTCAAATGTCATAGGGTTAGGCGGGACGGGGGCCCTGGGGGGGTAGCAATGCCACCCGAGCATCACATCGGGCCCTCATACATGCGGGGTGGTGTGGTGGCATGCCCGAGCGCGCGTCTCCGGGGTGTGCCCCCCCCTCACGAACGGCGATGACACGGTAGTAGACGTTCTGCGGTAACGATGCGGCGTAAATATTATTAAATACTCAGAGCGCGATAAAATCATGAGTTTTTTACACGACGTGGGCACATGTGCTGTAGGACTGATGGTAATTTTTCATAATTGTTCGTGATGGAGTAGTATCTGAACAATTCCCTCTACGCGGATTGCTCTTCGCGTGTCTACGACTGTGGCCGGCGGCCTCCGGGGGCTGGCATGCCACCAAATCTTGCGTAGGCGGCATCTCACAAGTCTGGAAGTGTTGTGGCGGGTGACAACGCCCGGCACACGTCTCTGGGGTGTGGCCCCCCTCACGGACGGCGCCGCAGCCGGCACCTGGAGGGGGAAACGGACGCGTCGGGTCAACACGGAGGGGATCTTGCTGTGGGTCTGGCCCGGTTGTTGCTCCAATGTGTTCCTATGGGCTGACCTAACACAACCGGGTGGATAGGTCCACTGCTCAAAGCCCGTCCATGCAAAGTCAAATGGCGAGATCCCGTGGTCAAACGCTACAGGGTTAGGCGGGACGGGGGCCCTGGGGGTAGCAATGCCACCCGAGCGTCGCACCGGGCCCTCATACATGCGGGGTGTTGTGGTGGCATGTCCGAAGAGGAGGCACGCGTCTCTGGGGTGTGCCCCCCC
>NW_025300463.1:0-908 GCF_018294505.1 Triticum aestivum
CAGGGGCAACTCTGGTCTGGCCTACCGGAAGCTTGGACAATCCGGTGTGCCCTGAGAACGAGATATGTGCAGCTCCTATCAGGATTTGTCGGCACATTCGGGCAGCTTTGCTGGTTTTGTTTTACCATCGTCGAAATGTCTTGTAACCAGGATTCCGAGACTGATCGGGTCTTCCTGGGAGAAGGAATATCCTTCTTGACCGTGAGAGCTTATAATGGGCTAAGTTGGGACACCCCTGCAGGGTATTATCTTTCGAAAGCCGTGCCCGCGGTTATGTGGCAGATGGGAATTTGTTAATATCCGGTTGTAGAGAACTTGACACTTGACCTTAATTAAAACGCATCAACCGCGTGTGTAGCCGTGATGGTCTCTTCTCGGCGGAGTCCGGGAAGTGAACACGGTTTCTGGGTTTTGTCTGACGTAAGTAGGAGTTCAGGATCACTTCTTGATCATGGCTAGTTCACGAACGTTCCATTGCTTCTCTTCTCGCTCTTGTTTGCGTAAGTTAGCCACCATACATGCTTAGTCGCTGCTGCAACCTCACCACTTACCCTTTCCTTTCCCATTAAGCTTTGCTAGTCTTGAAACCCATGGTAATGGGATTGCTGAGTCCTCGTGGCTCACAGATTACTACACCACCAGTTGCAGGTACAGGGTTTTGCGATGATCATGGCGCGAGAGCGATGTTTACTTGTTTTGGAGTTCTTCTTCTGCTTCTTCTTCGATCAGGGGATAGGTTCCAGGTCGGCAGCCTGGGCTAGCAGGGTGGATGTCGTTTGAGTTTCTGTTTATGTTTCATCCGTAGTCGGATGTTGATCTTATGTATGATGTATTGATGTATTCTTGCGGCATTTGTATGCCTTGTATGTATCCCCAAATATTATGTAATGTTGATGTAATGATATCCA
>NW_025300464.1:0-908 GCF_018294505.1 Triticum aestivum
GGACTATTACTCACATTTTTGGGGTCCCAAAGCGATTTCCATGGATGTCGAACCCCAAGGTGTGCTTACGTATCGGTCATCAACAATCGCAGTTTCGGCCGATTCTGGCCCGTTTCTTGGACTATAACTCAGTTTTGGGCTCACGTAGTGATTTCCACGACCGACGAACACCGGTGTGTTTATGTGTCGGTCATCAACATTTGCAGTTTTGGCCGATTTTGGCCCGCTTCATGGACTATTACTCACTGATTTCAGGTCCCTGAGCAATTTCCATGATTGACGAAACCCGGGGTGGGTTTATGTATCGTTGATCAATAACCCTAGGTTTTACCGATTCAGGGCTCTTTCATGGACTATTACTCACCGTTTTGCAGTCCCAAAGCGATTTCGATGCTTGTCGAACCCCAAGATGTGCTTACGTGCTGGTCGTCAAGACTCGCATATTGGGCCGATTTTGTCCCGTTTCCTGGACTATTACTCAGTTTTGGGGTCCCGAAGTGATTTCCACGATTGACGAACACCGGGGTGCATTTACGTGTCGGTCATCAACACTCACAATTTTGGCCGATTCTGGTACGTTTTGTGCACTGTTACTCACCGTTGTGGGGTCCCGGAGCGATTTCCATGATTGACGATCCCTTGGGTGCGTTTACGTGCCCGTCGTCAACCCTCACAGTTTTAGCCAATTCTGACCCGTTTCGTGAACTATTACTCACCAATTTGGGATCCCAAAGCGATTTCCATAGTTATTGAACCCCAAGGTGCGCTTACATGTCGGTCATCAACAGTCACAGTTTTGGCCGATTCTGGCCCGTTTTCTGGACTATTACTCACTTTTTTGGGGTCCCAGAGTGATTTCCATGATTAACGAACCCCGAGGTGCGTTTACGTGTCAGACATCAACACTC
>NW_025300465.1:0-908 GCF_018294505.1 Triticum aestivum
AGAACTTCCCAATTAGAGAACCGCATTGTAGAACTTAACTAGAAACTCATAACCATATTTAGTTCTTAAGTGAGCCCTCCTCGTCTACACATTCTCAAAGTCATCTAAAACAAAATCAAGCTTCTCCAATACATATGGTCTAGCATGGCATAGGATGTATTAGTCGAATTGAAAAAATCCATAAATTACACTTTGAACAAAAGAAGCACAAGTGATGATATTTATTACGATGAAATGCGTATCGTTGCGTACCGTACAAACATCGAAGGTCTCTTCCAGCTTCACGGTGAAAAACCTATCATTTTGCAGGTGAGGAAACCTGTCGCACACACCACGGTCATCGTAGCAGTACCCGCACTCCAGGATCCCATCGTTATCAGACATCTCTTGTGTTTAAAATTCAAAGATTATAACTCGACGGCAAAACCCAAAAAATCAGGCATGACCTTTGCTAAAAAAGGGCATATCGAGCACTTGGAATTTGCTGGAATGGAAATTAATCAACACTCTGGCAAAACATAGGCCACTTATCGATGGTCATTGCATTTCAATGGTTCAAAATATGAAAAAAAACATTTGAAAATATCTTATATACAATCCTAACACTAAATAAACAAGTTTTATTAACTACTTACTAAATAAACTAGTTTATTAACTACTTACTAAACAAACTAGTTCTATTTAGCACTTACTAATACTAGTTCTATTAAGCACTTACTAAATAAACTAGTTCTATTAAGCACTTAATATAAATAAGCTAGTTATATTAATCACTTACTAAATAAACTATTTCTATTAAACACTTGCTAAAAATTCTGCTACCCTAGTTCTACCCTAAGTTTTCTTACTTCTATTTTATTCAAAACACCTATAGTTTGCAAGAACAGAGACAAGGGAGGGAGGGAGGA
>NW_025300466.1:0-908 GCF_018294505.1 Triticum aestivum
TAGAGAGGGTTACGGCAAAAACTGGATGCACTTTGTGTACAAACTGGACAATCTCTTTCGGAGTATCAGGGTTTCGGACGAGAACTCATCTGTTACACTGGCACTTCATTTTTTAAACTTATTACAACTCTAGACTTTTTTTGCGTTCTGTACGCACCGTTCAAAGCGACGTCATCAATTTTCAAAACTTTCTGACATCATTTGCTATTTTTCAGTCATTTACCGATTTGTTTAGAGAGCTAAATGACCGTGAAATTGAAAATCACTACAAAATGAACTCTGAAAATGTCGAAACTTGGCATGGTATCATCATTTCACCCACATAGCATGTGCAAAAGAGTAGAGAGGGTTACGGCAAAAACTGGATGCACTTCGTGTACAAACTGGACAATCTCTTTCGGAGTATCAGGGTTTCGGACGAGAACTCATAGGTTACACTGGCACTTCATTTTTTAAACTTATTACAACTCCAAAATTTTTTGCGTTCTATACATATCATTCAAAGCGAGGTCATCAATTTTCAAAACTTTCTGACATCATTTGCTATTTTTCAGTCATTTACCGATTTGTTTAGAGAGCTAAATGACCGTGAAATTGAAAATCACTACAAAATGAATGCTGAAAATGTCGAAACTTGGCATGGTATCATCATTTCACCCACATAGCATGTGCAAAAGAGTAGAGAGGGTTACGGCAAAAACTGGACGCACTTCGTGTACAAACTGGACAATCTCTTTCGAAGTATTAGGGTTTCCGAGGAGAACTCATCTGTTACATGGGCACTTCATTTTTTTAAACTTATTACAACTCCAGACTTTTTTGCGTTCTGTACACACCGTTCAAAGCGAAGTCATCAATTTGCAACACTTTCTGACATCATTTGCTATTTTTCAGTCATTTACCGATTT
>NW_025300467.1:0-908 GCF_018294505.1 Triticum aestivum
TGTCTCCCGAACCCGTAGGGTCTACACACTTAAGGTTCGGTGACGCTAGGGTTATGAAGATATGTATATGCAGAAACCCGAATGTTGTTCGGAGTCCCGGATGAGATCCCGGACGTCACGAGGAGTTCCGGAATGGTCCGGAGGTAAAGAATTATATATAGGAAGTGCTATTTCGGGCATCGGGACAAGTTTCGGGGTTATCGGTATTGTACCGGGACCACCGGAAGGGTCCCGGGGGTCCACCGGGTGGGGCCACCTGTCCCGGGGGGCCACATGGGCTGTAGGGGGTGCACCTTGGCCTAGATGGGCCAAGGGCACCAGCCCCTATAGGCCCATGCGCCTAGGGTTTCCACCATGGAAGAGTCCATGTGGTGGAAGGCACCCCTAGGTGCCTTGGGGGGGAGGGAAACCTCCCCTTGGCCGCCGCCCCCCTAGTAGATGCCATCTACTAGGGCTGGCGCCCCCCCCCCCTTGGCACCCCTATATATAGTGGGGGGGAGAGGAGGGATTTTACACCAGCCCCTGGCGCCTCCACCTCCCCCCGTTACGTCTCTCCCTCGTAGTCTCGGCGAAGCCCTGCTGCTGTGACGCCCTGCATCCACCACCACGCCGTCGTGCTGCTGGATCTTCATCAACCTCTCCTTCCCCCTTGCTGGATCAAGAAGGAGGAGACGTCTCCCGTCCCGTACGTGTGTTGAACGCGGAGGTGCCGTCCGTTCGGCGCTGGTCATCGGTGATTTGGATCACGTCGAGTACGACTACATCATCACCGTTCTTTTGAACGCTTCCGTGCGCGATCTACAAAGGTATGTAGATGCATCTAATCACTCGTTGCTAGATGAACTCCTAGATGATCTTGGTGAAACGAGTAGGAAAATTTTTGTTTTCTGCAACGTTCCCCAACACTA
>NW_025300468.1:0-908 GCF_018294505.1 Triticum aestivum
GCGAGTCTAGGCGGACGTCGTCGCGGTAGCGACAGACGGACTCCGAGACGAGCACGTGACACCAACACCCCCTGTCTATCTTAGGGTTACGCGAGTCTAGGCGGACGTCGTCGCGGTAGCGACGACGGACACCGAGACGAGCACGTGACACCACTGCCACCCTGTCTATCTTAGGGTAACGCGAGTCGAGGCAGACGTCGTCGAGGTAGCGACGACGGACGACGAGACGAGCATGTGACACCAACGCCCCCTGTCTATCTTTGCGTTATGCGAGTCAAGGCGGACGTCGTTGCGGTAGCGACGACGGACGCCGAGACGAGCACGTGACACCACTGCCACCCTGTGTATCTTAGGGTAACGCGAGTCGAGGCGGAAATCGTCACTGTAGCGACGACGGACGCCGAGACGAGCACGTGGCACCACCGCCACCCTGTCTACCTTAGGGTAACGCGAGTCGAGGCGGACGTCATCGCGGTACCGACGACGGACGCCGAGACGAGCATGTGACACGAATGCCACCATGTCTATCTTAGGGTAACGCGAGTCGAGGCGGACGTCGTCGAGGTAGCGACGACGGACGACGAGACGAGCACGTGACACCAATGCCACCCTGTCTATCTTAGGGTTACGTGGGTCGAGGCGGATGTCGTCGCGGTAGCGACGACGGACGCCGAGACGAGCACGTGACACCAATTCCACCCTGTTTATCTTAGGTTAACACGAGTCGAGGCGGACGTCGTCGCGGTAGCGATAGACGGACGCTGAGACGAGCACGTGACATGAATGCCACCATGTCTATCTTAGGGTAACTCGAGTCGAGGCGACCGCGACGACGGACGCCGAGATGAGCACGTGACACGAATGCCACCCTGTCTATCTTAGGGTAACGCGAGTTGAGGCGGACGTCG
>NW_025300469.1:0-908 GCF_018294505.1 Triticum aestivum
GGATTGGGAGAAGAGTGGAACCATGTCTTACGGACGCATTTGTCTGAAATGTGAGGGGGAGTTACAGTTCTACCCTTGCCTATAGGCTTCTCGGCTTGGGTCTGTGTACTGAGGGTCGGGGATAGTAGAGTAACTTTGCTTCTCCCCAAATAGTGGGCGGGAGCGATTTCAGGCGAGAAGGGCGTGTTTTGAACTATAGTGGGCGCGAGCGATTTCAGGAGAGGAGAGCGTGTTTTGAAATAGTGGGCGCGAGCTATTTCGGGTGAGGAGAGCGTGTTTTGCCGACCATGGTTTATGAATTATTCGGCAGATGTCATTTCGGCTGAGGAGAAGGCGCGCTTGGATGAAGTTACGAACCTACCCTTGATGTACAATGGGCCAATTGATGCGTGTCCTATGTAGGACGGTAATTTTGCGTCTCCCATTTATTTGCTCGGGCAAATTCCACCGAGCAAAGAGGATGTTTAATGGTTCGTTCAAATTTTGGGAGAACGAGCATCCACATCTACCTTACCAAGTCGATTCGAATCAGATTTTGAAATATTAGCTTTCCACTTCTTTTTTAGATGGAGAGATGATGCTCGGGAGTAATGTGTTTTTACATGCTCGTTGCTAGCAATTTACTATATGACAAATAGTTGACCCACTCAAAAAATGCGAATCAAACCCAAAATGAAATATCTCAATTCAATGAAATAGCTCATTCAGTAGGTCAAAATAGTGAACTAAATCCAAAATTGAACACCTCAATCAAGTAGCATGTTGTACAGTATTATAGTACTCCATGAACATGTTGAAAGTCAAATTAATGAACTTGTTTGATATACGCATATATCCGTTCATGTGTGGATTGCAGACAACATGTTCTCCAATTTAAATATTTGAATGCAAGTTTATATCGAAACATG
>NW_025300470.1:0-908 GCF_018294505.1 Triticum aestivum
TCGCAGTAGATAACAAAGTCCTTGGAGAAGTCTGGCGGTACCAGTACGGGAGCAGAAGTCAGGCGTCTTTTCAGTTCCTGAAAGCTGTGCTCACATTGTGGAGTCCATTCGAACTTCTTATCTTTCTTGAGGAGTTCGGTTAGAGGTTTAGCAACTTTGGAGAAATTTTCGACAAAGCGACGGCAATAGCTCGCTAAGCCCAGAAAACTCTGAACTTGCTTGACCGATTCCGGTGGAGTCCAATTAAGGACGGCTTGAACTCACTCAGGGTTAACAGCAATACCTTCACCAGATATTACATGACCCAGATAGGTCACTTCTGACAACCAAAATTCACATTTGGAAAACTTGGCATAAAGGCGGTGCTCTCGAAGTTTCTTCAACACTAGCCTTAGATGTTCGACATGTTCTTCCTCGTTCTTGGAGTAGATGAGTATATCGTCGAGATAAACTACGACGAATTTATCCAAATACTCCATGAAGATTGAGTTCATTAACCGAGAAAAGGTGGCTGGAGCGTTGGTTAAACCGAAGGACATGACGGTGTACTCGTATTGGCCATAACGAGTAACAAAGGCCGTTTTAGGAATGTCCCCGTTTCTGATTTTGATTTGATGGTAACCCAACCTCAAATCCATCTTGGAGAAGATGGAGGATCCAGCGAGCTGATCATACAGGTCGTTGATCCTGGGGAGCGGATATTTGTTCTTGATTGTGACCAAATTGACAGGTCGATAATCTACAACCATCCGGTCCGTACCATCCTTCTTCTTGACGAATAGGACGGGGCAAGCCCACGGAGATGAGCTAGGTCGGATGAAACCCTTTTTCAAGGACTCATCGAGTTGTTTCTTAAGCTCGGCTAGTTCTAGTGGTGCCATCTTATAGGGTCTTCTAGCAATCGGAAC
>NW_025300471.1:0-908 GCF_018294505.1 Triticum aestivum
CTCCCTCCCTCCCTCTCCCTTTCTCCCTGTGCAGAGCGCCACCGTCGCCGCTGCCTTCGTCTCCGCGCGACCAACGGCAACCCCAAGCACCACCACCTCATCAGGAAGCTTGTACGAGATGCCCTCGCCCTCCCAGCTTACGAATTCGACCAGAGAAACTCAGGACTAAGTGCCACAATGCATCTTCCCCGCCTCAGATCTCGAATAGCCACCGCCGATTCGACGCCATTGAAGCTCCCTGGCCGCCCCCTTGTGTTCCCCGAGCATCCTGAGGTACCTCGAAAGATGTGAGCGTCCTCTACAGAAGGCCTCGTGACCTCTGGTTGTCTTCCCCGCGAGCTCCGAGCACTGCCATGCCCGCCGTCGTTGAGGTACACACTTCAGTCTTCCTCGAGCCCCAGCAGCGTCGCCATCGTGCCCCTAGTCATCTCCTTAGTCTCGCACATCCTGTTAGCCTCTCCCTCTTGCACAGTAGCTCGCCCGCTTGCGCCGCCCAGAGTCGCTGTGGGAACGGTCTTCGCCATCAGCTCCGGCGACCATATGGTCTTAAGACACCATATGTGGACGCGGTCGAGCCAAGGCTATCGTGTGGTTCCCTCAGCCGGCCTCCCCGAAGCCTCCTGGCGTGCCTCCGCCGCGAGATTTGGTCGTCGTCGGGGACCCTCGAAGGAATTAGTTTAGGTGCACATTAGTTTAATTTAATTTTTATTAGTTGGGACCCACGTGTAAGTGAGAGATAGAGGGGTGAGAGAAAGCGTTTTTTCTTTTTCTTTTTCTTTGAGTGGGTCCCACATGTAAGTGACACACGGAGGCAAGGGCAAAATGTCCAGAAAACATCCGGTAGACGGTCAAAGGCCTTTGACCTAACGGAAACGGCACGGAAGGGCATTTCTATAAGGTCACCTAAC
>NW_025300472.1:0-908 GCF_018294505.1 Triticum aestivum
CATGGCATACATAATAGATCCTATGGCTGAAGCATAGGGGATGACACTCATCTCTTCTTTATCTTTTGCCGTGGTCGGGCATTGAGCCGAGCTCAATCTCACACCTTACAATACAGGCAAGAACCCCTTCTTCGACTGATCCATTTTGAACTTCTTCAAAATCTTATCAAGGTATGTTCTTTGTGAAAGACCTATGAGGCGTCTCGATCTATCTCTATAGATCTTGATGCCTAATATATAAGCAGCTTCTCCAAGGTCCTTCATTGAAAAACACTTATTCAAGTAGGCCTTAATGCTGTCCAAAAGTTCTATATCATTTCCCATCAAGAGTATGTCATCTACATATAATATGAGAAATGCTACAGAGCTCCCACTCACTTTCTTGTAAACGCAGGCTTCTCCATAAGTCTGCATAAACCCCAAACGCTTTGATCATCTCATCAAAGCGAATGTTCCAACTCCGAGATGCTTGCACCAGCCCATAAATGGATCGCTGGAGCTTGCATACTTTGTTAGCATTCTTAGGGTCGACAAAACCTTCCGGCTGCATCATATACAACTCTTCCTTAAGATGTCCATTAAGGAATGCCGTTTTGACGTCCATCTGCCATATCTCATAATCATAGTATGCGGCAATTGCTAACATGATTCGGACGGACTTTAGCTTCGCTACGGGTGAGAATGTCTCATCGTAGTCAACCCCTTGAACTTGTCGATAACCCTTAGCGACAAGTCGAGCTTTATAGACGGTAATATTACCATCCGCGTCCGTCTTCTTCTTAAAGATCCATTTGTTTTCTATCGCTCGCCGATCATCGGGCAAGTCTGTCAAAGTCCATACTTTGTTTTCATACATGGATTCTATCTCGGATTTCATGGCTTCAAGCCATTTGTTGGAATCTGGGCCC
>NW_025300473.1:0-908 GCF_018294505.1 Triticum aestivum
CGCCGCCGTATGATGTTTTTTTGTTCATAGATGTGATGCTTTTTTTCATATATGTTCATGTATATATGTTGATGTATGGATATATGTATGATGTTTTTTTGCATATATGTTGATGTAATGTTTTTTTTCTGCATATATATATGATGTTTTTTTGTTCATATGATATTTTTTTATTCATAGAATTTTTTTTGTTTATGAGAGACGCGGGGACGTCGAGGAAGTTGTGTTTACGGTTAGGGTCGTCGACGAAGAAGGAAAATCTATACCTACTATTAAAAGGAATAGGTATTCTTGGTTTGTTTTGGTTTGATTATGTCCGTCCTTTTATATAGTTTTTCTGGTATGTCATACCATACGGATGCCAAACTACGTATGAACACAGCGTGTATGTGGTCTTCAGGTTGTAATTTTAATGAGATTAGAAGATTCTGCCTGGTTGGTGGTTTGGGGAGCCCGCATATCCACATATGCATGCATCCCCTAGAAAAATTCACATATACATGCATCGAGCTAGAAAACCATACGTTGGACAATTCGGTACAGAGTACAAGTCCTTATGCATTGATGCACTTTAACTCGAACAACCCGTACATACATCGAGCCCGAAACCCTAGACCGATGTAAGTCTCGCCGCCACCCTACCTTCCGGACGCGGCAACGCCTTTCATGAACGATGAGCTCCCTTGCAGCAACCGGTTCAGCTGCAATATGCGTCCCGAGCACCAACCTCCGCGAGCAGCTCTTCAGCTTGCAGCGTCACAAAAAAGAGCACAATGCAAAGAAGATAAACGGAGGACAAGACTCAAGGAGTGGCGGCGGCTAAAGATGAAATAATGTCACTGGAGCTGCTGCAACCCTAACCTACTGCTGGGCCAAAGGCCATGCTGTCAGCTCAGGCGCGTCCATGT
>NW_025300474.1:0-908 GCF_018294505.1 Triticum aestivum
GCTCTATGATCCAGGCAATCTCATTTGGCCGTAAATTGAAGAAAATCCAGTGGCTATATGACTTATTCTCCTCGTTTTCGCCGGATGGCATGCTGTAACTCATGCACGCGAAAGCTAAGAACTAAACTACATTCCTGGCATCAGTCAATATATATGTGTAAACAATATCTCCACTATAGAGGACAAGAAATTTTGGTGCAGTCAGGCAAAAAGCGCACGAGAAAATGAAGTACTTTCAAGGACTGCCATAGAATGGACAGATGCTCACTAGGACGGTCATAATTTTGTCATTAGGAGTCCGTGTTGGACCGATAAGTACTCAAACTGCTCGCAGCGAGCGCGCGAATCCAAAGAAATACTCCTCGCTTGCGCCAGGAGGCCCGGAGTACCCTCGAATTCAGCCTTAAGCAGGACTTTTTGGCCCTGAAAGTCAAAGAACATCATTCGTCGCTATTTTTCAGACAAGTTTCTTAACCAATTGGCACTTCCTTTTGAAGGAAATTTGAGAGATTATGTTGCTTATAGACATTAGCCCCCCTGTTAGGGACAAACTACCTTTCTGTAGATGCTCTATGTTCCAGGCAATCTCATTTGCCCGTAAATTGAAGAAAATCCAGCGGCTATATGACTTATTCTCCTTGTTTCCGCCGGATGGCATGCTGTAACTCCTGCACGTGAAAGCGAAGAACTAAAGGGCATTCCTGGCGTCAGTCAATATATATGTGTAAACGATATCTCCACTATAGAGGACAAGAAAGTTTGATGCACTTAGGACAAGAAAGTTTGAAGGAAATTCGAGGGATTATGTTCCTTATAGACATTAGCCCCCCTGGTAGGGAAAACGTACCTTTCTGCAGATGCTCTATGATCCGGGCAATCTCATTTGGCCGTAAATTGAAGAAAATCCA
>NW_025300475.1:0-908 GCF_018294505.1 Triticum aestivum
CCCCCCCCCCTTCACACACACACACGTCTATCCATGTGTGTGCTACTCTTTTTAATGTGAAAATTGGAACCTACAATAAAACACATTTTGCGTGTCCTGTAAGCTCATTTTCTGTATTTATTCACAGCTCCTATGTTTACAAAGGTCATATTGTGCATATTAGCGTTCAGTTGCTGGTACATACCAGCGCCCACGTGACCAGCCTAATTTTGTCATCATTTTATAGTTTGGCAGCTAGTGTGGGAGATGCACATGAGCAGTTTGACACTAATATCTTTCACCTGAGCCTACCATCCATAGCAACTCTTCCCCGAACACCTGAGCCTCCCAAGACGGCGCCTCCATGGAGGGTATGACGCGCGGGCCGCCGCCGCCGCCGCCCAATCGAGATGGAATTTTGGACTTTCGTCCGGGAGGGGTTTGGAGGTGGATAGGAGGCACCTCGACTTCGCCTCCTATGAGGGTAACAGCGTGGAGGGACGTCGCTGATACCGGGCTGAACTAGACGGCAAAAGTTTCCTTCGGTCCCCATCCTATACCACCAAACCTCCATCTGATCCAGATCCGGCAGCGAGCCGTGAACCGACACCTGCAGAGATGAAAGTGCCATGATGCTCAACCCACCAGGAAGGAGGATCGAGAAGAACAGCCGTCGTAGATCATTCAGGCGCCGAATCCATCGATCTGACATGGCCAGCGATGAACACTACCACCCCACGCCGGCCTACGGCGTCCAAGCGTCGGATCCAGAGGGATCTGACCTGAACTAGATGGCGCCCACGACCCCCCGGTCTTGCCCACTCACCCTGCTGATCCAGCCCCAGCCGATCCAGAGGGTGGCCGCCGCTCCGCCACCCCGTTGTTGGGATCAGATCGGGACCTTGCAGCCCGGAGAAGGAGCCAGACCT
>NW_025300476.1:0-908 GCF_018294505.1 Triticum aestivum
TGATCTCGTGGTAGATCCACTCTTGTACTACCCATATCATCAATATTAATCAAGCAGGAGTAGGGTTTTACCTCCATCGAGAGGGCCCGAACCTGGGTAAAAACATCGTGTCCCTTGTCTCCTGTTACCATCCGCCTAGACGCACAGTTCGGGACCCCCTACTCGAGATCCGCCGGTTTTGACACCGACATTGGTGCTTTCATTGAGAGTTCCTTTGTGTCGTCACCTTTAGGCCCGATGGCTTCTTCGATCATCAATCACGACGCGGTCCAGGGTGAGACTTTTCTCCCCGGACAGATCTTCATATTCGGCGGCTTCGCACTATGGGCCAACTCGCTTGGCCATCTGGAGCAGATCGAAAGCTACGCCCCTGGCCATCAGGTCAAGTTTGGAAGCTTAAACTACACGGCCGACATCTGCGGAGACTTGATCTTCGATGGATTCAAGCCACGACCGAGCATGCCGCACTGTCTCGATGGGCATGACCTAGCTCTGCCGCCGGACAGCGCCCAGAGCGCCGCTCAGGTGTCCGCTCCGACCATTAGCCCGGAGCCGACTGCGCTAACCAGGGACGGACGGTCAGACGCCGCCTAGGAGCCGCAATCTCTATGGCGATAGAGCCGAATACCAGCCTAGTCCTTTGCAAGGCCCGTGACTCCAAGGTGCCGGACTCCGTTCCGGACTCCGAATCTTCCGCACCCCTTCCGATCGAACCCGATTGGGCTCCGATCATGGAGTTCACCGCCGCAGACGTCTTTCAGCACTCGCCCTTTGGCGATATCCTGAACTCCCTAAAGTCTCTCTCTTTGTCAGGAGAGCCCTGGCCGGACTATGGTCAGCAGGGTTGGGATGCGAACGACGAAGAAATTCAAAACCCACCCACCACCCACTTTGTAGCCACTGTCGAC
>NW_025300477.1:0-908 GCF_018294505.1 Triticum aestivum
GGGCGGATGGTTTTATGCCTTGTCCATGTGCTGGCTGTAAGAGTGGTCGCAATTACTCTACGTCGAGAACCATTCACGTCCACCTGTTTGAGTCCGGTTTCATGCCCCACTATAATGTTTGGACCAAGCACGGAGAAAGAGGGGTTATGATGGAAGACAATGAAGAAGAAGAGGACGACGACAACTATCCTGGCCATGGGTTCCCTGAATACGATGATACAACAATGGGGGAAGAAGCTGAGCCGGTAATGCGGGAAGAATCTGAAGAAGAGGCATCAGATGAGCCCGTTGATGATCTAGGTCAGGCCATTGCCGATGCAAAGAGAAACTGCGCAAGTGATTTGGAGAAGAAGAAGAAGTTGCAGCGCATGTTAGAGGATCACAAAAAATTGTTGTACCCGAATTGCATAGGTGACAAGAAAAAGCTGGGCACCACACTGGAATTGCTGCAATGGAAGGCAGAGAATGGTGTATCTGACAAGGGATTTGGAAAGTTGCTGGTACTGACAAAGGATATGCTTCCAAAGGACAACGAATTGCCCAAGAGTACGTACGAAGCAAAGAAGGTTGTCTGCCCTCTAGGGTTAGAGGTGCAGAAGATACATGCATGCCCTAATGATTGCATCCTCTACCGCGGTGAGTACGAGGATTTGAACGCTTGCCCGGTATGTGCTGCATTGCGCTTGAATCAGTTGTTTGACCGGTTTGACAAGATTTAACCAAAATTCAAAAAACATAAATTAGAGCATATCTTTTTTTCCTTTTACAATTTTGTCATTTCAAAAATTGTCCTAAACCCTAAACCCGGGACTTAAAACGTCGGAAACTCTATGCTAAACAGTAAAAACTAAGGGCTTAAACCATAAAACCTAACCCTAAACTCTGAAATCTAAACCCTAGCACTAAAC
>NW_025300478.1:0-908 GCF_018294505.1 Triticum aestivum
TCAATTTTAGGGTCTTATAGCTCAAAATAATTAGTAAATGCATGAAAAATAACAAATGAAGTCAGAAAGGATTGAAAAATGATGATGTGGCTTTGAATGGTGCATTTTGAACACACAAAAAGTCAGGAGTTCAAATAAGGTTTAAAAAATGAAATCCCTTTGTAACAGACGAGTTTCTGGATGAAATCCTGATACTTTGAAAGAGATTGTCCGTTCCGTACAAGAAGTGCATCCAGTTTTTGCCGTAACCCTCTCAACTTTCTTGCACATGCTATGTGGATGAAATGATGATATCATGCCAACTTTCAACCTTTTCAGAGTTCATTTGAAATGCTTTTCAATTTTAGGGTCTTATAGCTCAAAATAATTAGTAAATGCATGAAAAATAACAAATGAAGTCAGAAAGGATTGACAAATGATGATGTGGCTTTGAATGGTGAATTTTGAACACACAAAAAGTCAGGAGTTCAAATAAGGTTTAAAAAATGAAATCCCTTTGTAACAGACGAGTTTCCGGATGAAATCCTGATACTTTGAAAGAGATTGTCCGTTCCGTACACGAACTGCATCCGGTTTTTGCCGTAACCCTCTCAACTTTCTTGCACATGCTATGTGGATGAAATGATGATATCATGCCAACTTTCAACCTTTTCAGAGTTCATTTGAAATGCTTCTCAATTTTAGGGTCTTATAGCTCAAAATAATTCATAAATGCATGAAAATAACAAATGAAGTCAGAAAGGATTGAAAAATGATGATGTGGCTTTGAATGGTGCATTTTGAACACACAAAAAGTCAGGAGTTCAAATAAGGTTTAAAAAATGAAATCCTTTTGTAACAGACGAGTTTCCGGATGAAATCCTGATACTTTGAAAGAGATTGTCCGTTTTGTACAAGAAGTGCATCCA
>NW_025300479.1:0-908 GCF_018294505.1 Triticum aestivum
AAAAAAAGAAAGGCCAAAAGAAAAAAAGAAAGGCCAAAGAAAAAAAGAAAAATAAATAAAAAAAAGGGGCAATGTTACTATCTCTTTTTCCACACTTGTGCTTCAAAGTAGCACCATGTTCTTCATGTAGTGAGTCTCATATCTTGTGCTTCAAAATAGCACCATGTTCTTCATATAGATTGTCTCCTATGTTGTCACTTTCATATACTAGTGGGAATTTTCATTATAGAACTTGGCTTGTATATTCCAACTATGGGCTTCCTCAAATGCCCTAGGTCTTCATGAGCAAGCAAATTGGATGCACACCCACTTAGTTTCTTTTGTTGAGCTTTCATACACTTATAGCTCTTAGTGCATCCGTTGCATGGCAATCCCTACTCCTCGTATTGACATCAATTGATGGGCATCTCCATAGCCCGTTGATTAGCCGCGTCGATGTGAGACTTTCTCCTTTTTTGTCTTCTCCACATAACCTCCATCATTATATTCTATTCCACCTATAGTGCTATATCCATGGCTTGCGCTCATGTATTGCGTGAGGGTTGAAAAAGCTAAAGCACGTTAAAAAGTATGAACCAATTGCTCGGCTTGTCATCGGGGTTGTGCATGATGGGGGCATTTTGTGAGACGAAAATGAAGCATGGCCAAACTGTATGATTTTGTAGGGATAAGCTTGCTTTGGCCTTGTTGTTTTGAAAAGACATGATTGCTTTATTGGTACGCTCGAAGTATTATTGTTTTTGTGTCAAATGATAGACTATTGCTTTGAATCACTCGTGTCTTAATATTCATGCCATGATTAGACATATGATCAAGATTATGCTAGGTAGCATTCCACATCAAAAATTATCTTTTTTATCATTTACCTACTCGAGGACGAGCAGGAATTAAGCTTGGGGATGCTGATA
>NW_025300480.1:0-908 GCF_018294505.1 Triticum aestivum
CCCCCCCCCTAACGGATGGTGATGACACGGTAGTAGCCATTCTGCGGTAATGATGCGGCGTGAATATTATTAAATACTCGGAGCGCGATAAAATCATGAGTTTTTTTGCACGACGTGGGCACATGTGCTATAGGAACGATAATATTTTTTTCATAGTTGTTGGTGATGGAGAAGTATCCCAAAAATTCCCTCTACGCGGGTTGCCCTTCGCGCGTCTACGGCTTTGGCCGGCGGCCTCCGGGGGCTAGCATGCCGCAAAATCTTGCGTAGGCGGCCTCTCACAAGTTTGGAAGTGTTTTGGTGGTTGCAAACGCCCAGCACGCGTGTCCGGGGTGTGCCCCCCCTCACGGACGGCGCCGCCGCCGGCACCTGGAGGGGGGAAACGGATGCGTCGGGTCTACACGGAGAGGATCTTGCGGTGGGTCTGGCCCGGTTGTTGCTCCAAAGTGTTCCTTTGGGCTGACCTAACACAACCGCGCGGGGAGGTCCGCTGGTCAAAGCCCGTCCGTGCAAAGTCAAAGGGCTAGATCCCGTGGTCAACCTCTTCAGGGTTAGGCGGGACGGGGGCCCTGGGGGTAGCAATGCCACCGGAGCGTCGTACCGGGCCCTCATACATGCGGGGTGGTGTTGTGGCATGTCCGAAGAGGCGACACGCGTCTCCGGGGTGTGCCCCCCATCACGGACGGCGCCGCTGCCGTCACCTGGAGGGGGGGAAACGGACGCGTCGGGTCTACACGGAGTGGATGTAGCTGTGGGTTTGGCCCGGATGTTGCTCCCGGGTGTCCCTATGGGTAGACCTGACACAACCGGGTGGAGAGGTCCACTGGTCAGAGCCCGTCCGTGGGAAGTCAAAGGGCTAGATCTCGTGATCAACCGCTCCTGGGTTAGGCGGGACGGGGGCCCTGGGG
>NW_025300481.1:0-908 GCF_018294505.1 Triticum aestivum
AGGTCAGGCGTCTTTTCAGTTCCTGAAAGCTGTGCTCACATTGTGGAGTCCATTCGAACTTCTTATCTTTCTTGAGGAGTTCGGTTAGGGGTTTAGCAACTTTGGAGAAGTTCTCGACAAAGCGACGACAATAGCTCGCTAAGCCTAGAAAACTCCGAACTTGCTTGACCGATTCGGGTGGAGTCCAATTAAGAACGGCTTGAACTCGCTCAGGGTTAACAGCAATACCCTTACCAGATATTACATGACCTAGATAGGTCACTTGTGACAACCAGAATTCACATTTAGAAAATTTGGCATAAAGGCGATGCTCTCGAAGTTTCTTCAACACTAGCCTTAGATGTTCGGCATGTTCTTCCTCGTTCTTGGAGTAGATGAGTATATCATCGAGATAAACTACGACGAATTTGTCCAAATACTCCATGAAGATTGAGTTCATTAACCGAGAAAAGGTGGCTGGAGCGTTGGTTAAGCCGAAGGACATGACGGTGTACTCGTATTGGCCATAACGAGTAACAAAAGCCGTTTTAGGAATGTCCCCGTTTCTGATTTTGATTTGATGGTAGCCCAACCTCAAATCCATCTTGGAGAAGACTGAGGATCCAGCGAGCTGATCATACAGATCGTTGATCCTGGGAAGTGGATATTTGTTCTTGATTGTGACCAAATTGACAGGTCGGTAATCTACAACCATCCGGTCCGTACCATCCTTCTTCTTGACGAATAGGACGGGGCAAGCCCATGGAGAGGAACTAGGTCGGATGAAACCCCTTTTCAAGGATTCATCGAGTTGTTTCTTAAGCTCGGCTAGTTCTAGTGGTGCCATCTTATAAGGTCTTCTAGCAATCGGAACGGTTCCTGGAATGAGGTCTATTACGAACTCAACATCCCTGTCAGGTGGAACACCT
>NW_025300482.1:0-908 GCF_018294505.1 Triticum aestivum
TTTCTGACTTCATTTGTTATTTTTCATGCATTTACTAATTATTTTGAGCTATAAGACCCTAAAATTGAAAAGCATTTCAAATGAACTCCGAAAAGGTTGAAAGTTGGCATGATATCATCATTTCATCCACATAGCATGTGCAAGAAAGTTGAGAGGGTTACGGCAAAAACTGGATGCACTTCGTGTACAAAACGGACAATCTCTTTCAAAGTATCAGGATTTCATCCGGAAACTCGTCTGTTACAAAGGGATTTCATTTTTTAAAACTTATTTGAACTCCTGACTTTGTGTGTGTTCAAAATGAACCATTCAAAGCCACATCATCATTTTTCAATCCTTTCTGGCTTCATTTGTTATTTTTCATGCATTTACTAATTATTTTCAGCTATAAGACCCTAAAATTGAAAAGCATTTCAACTGAACTCTGAAAAGGTTGAAAGTTGGCATGATATCATCATTTCATCCACATAGCATGTGCAAGAAAGTTGAGAGGGTTACGGCAAAAACTGGATGCACTTCGTGTACAAAACGGACAATCTCTTTCAAAGTATCAGGATTTCATCCGGAAACTCGTCTGTTACAAAGGGATTTCCTTTTTTAAAACTTATTTGAACTCCTGACTTTGTGTGTGTTCAAAATGAACCATTCAAAGCCACATCATCATTTTTCAATCCTTTCTGGCTTCATTTGTTATTTTTCATGCATTTACTAATTATTTTGAGCTATAAGACCCTAAAATTGAAAAGCATTTCAAATGAACTCTGAAAAGGTTGAAAGTTGGCATGATAACATCATTTCATCCACATAGCATGTGCAAGAAAGTTGAGAGGGTTACGGCAAAAACTGGATGCACTTCGTGTACAAACGGACAATCTCTTTCAAAGTATCAGGATTTCATCCGGAAACTC
>NW_025300483.1:0-908 GCF_018294505.1 Triticum aestivum
CTATTCCAACTACTTGGGCTGCTTTGAAAACTGCTATGCGTACGCGTTGGGTTCCACCATATTATCAACGTGAATTGCTTCAAAAATTGCAGCGTTTAAGACAAGGAAAAAATTCTGTAGAAGAATATTATCAGGAATTACAAACTGGCATGATTAGATGTGGTATTGTTGAGGAGAATGAAGCTATGCTTGCACGTTTTCTGGGTGGATTAAATAGAGAGATTCAGACCATTCTAGACTATAAGGAGTATACTAATATCACTCGTTTATTCCATCTTGCTTGTAAAGCTGAACGTGAAGTGCAGGATCGACAAGCATTGGGGCGAACTAACTTTTCTGCAGGCCGACCTTC
Source organism: Triticum aestivum (assembly GCF_018294505.1). Lineage (NCBI taxonomy): Eukaryota > Viridiplantae > Streptophyta > Magnoliopsida > Poales > Poaceae > Triticum > Triticum aestivum. The sequence goes on from NW_025300483.1 coordinate 353, forward strand.
ATCATGGACACCACGTGCATCTTCTACTTCAACTGCACCAGCACCTCCATCAGGTGCCACCTCCAGCCGTGATACAAGAAAACAGGCACAACCACCATTATCTGCCAAGAGCGCACCTGCGGGGCCTACACAGCGTTCTTCTTCTTCCATAGCATACAGGGCACACAAGTGATATTATTTGTCGTCGTTGTAAGGGAGGAGGTCATTATGCGAGAGAATGCAAATCTCCGCGTGTGATGATTGCTACCGCCGATGGTGGATATGAGTCCGCTAGTGACTATGATGAGGAGACTTTGGCTCTTATTACACGTGAAGAACATGGTGGAGATGATTCTGATAATGAGACGCAATACATGGCTCCTGAAGACGCTGACAGGTATGAATGTTTAGTTGCTCAACGTGTTTTGAGTGTGCAGATCACACAAGCTGAGCAAAATCAGAGGCACAATTTGTTCCATACCAAGGGAGTTGTGAAGGAACGTTCTGTGCGCGTCATCATAGACGGAGGGAGCTGCAACAACTTGGCTAGCATGGAGATGGTCGAGAAGCTTTCTCT
>NW_025300484.1:0-908 GCF_018294505.1 Triticum aestivum
TTATTGAAAAAACAAAGGATCATCCATCATCCAATAGTCTAGACAACATTGAGATAATGGACCTGTATTTCAGAGAGTAAGTGTAAGGACAATGCAAATGACAATTTGGGATATGATCAAGCCTAAATAGTAATGGACTACTACCCAACTATAAACAGAAAGAAAGGTCTACTGGGAAGCAGTATGCCCTGAACTAATTGCTCACCTTGTGAAGTAATCAGAGATTGTATACATGAGAAGTCAAACCGGTGACATGATCCATTATTAAACCCACAGATCTGAAGAGGTAACTATATTTAAGAATATGCTGCACTAATCTATCATAAGCGACATTATAGTGGAACCTGGAATTCATATTTCATAAGTCATGAAGATTTATCTTTAGTCTTCACTTTTATAAAGAAAATAACTGTGGCATGGAGGCCTTGCTTCTGTACATAACCTGGTATTAGAGCATCAGGTAGAGACAGCTGGATACTTCATGCAATTTTGTCGTAGAGGTAACTGCAGATTAGAACATATGATGCTATACCTTTCGCATTTAACAGTTTTGGAAAGAAAAGCACAGAAGGAAATCTTAAGAAAAAAATTGCAACGCGTGTAACTATGAAATGTGATTAACAGCAATTTACATGACCAAAAGTAATATAACTAAGAATTTTAATCAAAGTTATGCAATAAAAGTTGCAATATTGATTTTGTTTCTAGAAATATGCATTGGGAAGATTGCCAATAAAGCACATTGGCAGCAAAAGAAAACCAAAAACTTAACCAAGCTTATCTTCAAAAGATATGCTTCATATTACAGTGAGCCAAATTCTACACAGAGCTAACATGCAAGCTAAAGAATAATGTTTACAGATCAAAGTTACTGTGCAAGGAAAACATATTTAGCGGCTCCATGGACA
>NW_025300485.1:0-908 GCF_018294505.1 Triticum aestivum
TGAAATGATGATACCATGCCAAGTTTCGACATTTTCAGAGTTCATTTTGTAGTGATTTTCAATTTCACGGTCATTTAGCTCTCTAAACAAATCGGTAAATGACTGAAAAATAGCAAATGATGTCAGAAAGTTGTGAAAATTGATGACGTCGCTTTGAATGGTGCATACGGAATGCAAAAAAGTCCGGAGTTGTAATAAGTTTAAAAAAATGAAGTGCCCATGTAACAGATGAGTTCTCGTCAGAAACCCTGATACTCCGAAAGCGATTGTCCAGTTTGTACATGAAGTGCGTCCAGTTTTTGCCTTAACCCTCTCTACTCTTTTGCACATGCTGTGTGGGTGAAATGATGATACCATGCCAAGTTTCGACATTTTCAGAGTTCATTTTATAGTGATTTTCATTTTCACGATCATTTAGCTCTCTAAACAAATCGGTAAATGACTGAAAAATAGCAAATGATGTCAGAAAGTTTTCAAAATTGATGACGTCGCTTTGAATGGTGCGTACGGAACGCAAAAAAAGTCTGGAGTTGTAATAAGTTTAAAAAACTGAAGAGCCAGTGTAACAGATGAGTTCTCGTCCCAAACCCTCATACTCCGAAAGAGATTGTCCAGTTTGTACACGAAGGGCCTCCAGTTTTTGCCGTAACCCTCTCTACTCTTTTGCACATACTATGTGGGTGAAATGATGATACCATGCCAAGTTTCGACATTTTCAAAGTTCATTTTGTAGTGATTTTCAATTTCTCGGTCATTTAGCTCTCTAAACAAATCGGTAAATGACTGAAAAATAGCAAATGATGTCAGAAAGTTTTGAAAATTGATGACGTCGCTTTGAATGGTGCGTACGGAACGCAAAAAAAGTCTGGAGTTGTAATAAGTTTTAAAAAATGAAGTGCCATTGTAAC
>NW_025300486.1:0-908 GCF_018294505.1 Triticum aestivum
GGCCCTCATACATGCGGGATGGTGTGGTGGCATGTCCGAAGAGGCGGGACGCGTCTCCGGGGCGTGGCCCCCCCTCACGGACGGCGATGACACGGTAGTAGACGTTCTGCAGTAACGATGCGGCGTCAATATTAATAATACTCGGAGCGCAATAAAATCATGAGTTTTTTGCACGACGTGGGCACATGTGCTATAGGAATGATGGTATTTTTTCATAATTTTTGGTGATGGAGAAGTATCCGAAAAATTCCCTCTACGCGGATTGCCCTTCGCGCGTCTACGGCTGTGGCCGGCGGCCTCCGGGGGCTAGCATGCCGCTAAATCTTGCGTAGGTGGCCTCTCGCAAGTCTGGAAGTGTTGTGGCGGTTGCAAACGCCTGGCACGCGTGTCCGGGGTGTGCCCCCCTCACGGACGGCGCCGCCACCGGCACCTGGAGGGGGGAAACGGACGCGACGGGTCTACTCGGAGGGGATCTTGCTGTGGGTCTGGCCCGGATGTTGCTCCAAAGTGTTCCTATGGGCTGACCTAACACAACCGGCTGGGGAGGTCCACTGTTCAAAGCCCGTCCGTGCAAAGTCAAAGGGCTAGATCCCGTGGTCAAACGCTACAGGGTTAGGCGGGACAGGGGCACTTGGGGGGTAGCAATGCCACCGGAGCATCGCACCGGGCCCTCATACATGCGGGGTGGTGTGGTTGCATGTCCGAAGAGGCGGGACGCGTCTCCGGGGCATGGCCCCCCCTCACGGACGGTGATGACACGGTAGTAGACGTTCTGCGGCAACGATGCGGCTTGAATATTACTAAATAATTGGTACGCGATAAAATCATGAGTTTTTTTGCACGACGTGGGCACATGTGCTATAGGAATGATGGTATTTTTTCATAATTTTTGGTGATGGAGACGTATC
>NW_025300487.1:0-908 GCF_018294505.1 Triticum aestivum
GCTCGATGCGTGTCCATCGTTTAGGCGAGACTACTGACGCCATGCATGCATGGCAGGCCGTTTTCCTACGTCGACCCAAACACCGGCCCATCCGAGGTTGCAGCTCTGGACGGCCCACGTCGCGTACGATCTCGAGGGTTGTTCTCGTCTAACTAAAAATAGTCCCACCTCGCCCCTCGACCAGCTCCTTTACCTGCTTAAATACCTTCATCGAGGTGATTTTAGCAAGCGTTGGTCCTCATTGTAGGATGAATATGATTCTTCACCCTTACTATGGTTGTCATGCATATTCATAATCATCATGCATATTCTTCATTTACAGAGCAATAATGACCGACATATTTTTTAAATAAGCGGGGCCCACTGGGGTGTGCTTGGAAATCTTTGAGAAACCTCCATGCACGTTCATCTTCGCTGCATGCAAATCGGGCGGCAGCCGCTGTGCCAGTAGCTGTCAAGGCCTTAATGAATCACTATTCACATGCAGGTCCCCAACTCTTGCATGCAGGTCGCAAATTATCTTGTACATGGTGACCCACATAAATTCAAAAAAAATTCAAAAAATTGCGGTGATTTGGAGGTGGTCGAAAAAATGCCCGCATTCCGAAGGGACCATTTGGTCTAACTTAAGCCAGTTTTTGAAAAAAGGTGATTTTTTCCACCACCTCCAAATCACCCAAATTTTGTTCACAAGTCCTGTATGCTGCCAACACACCTTTTACACCTGATAGATGCTACTTCTATTATTCAGCAGCTAACATCACAAATAGTATCACAGATCCTTGATGTCTGAAAAAATAGTATCACAGATCCTTACAAACACACCCATACATAAAGATAACATTACATTCAAATATTTGGGTGTGCCGAAGTCTTTTTCCTCCCGCATCCACCGGCGACACGCCATC
>NW_025300488.1:0-908 GCF_018294505.1 Triticum aestivum
AACTGAACCAAGCAGTTAATTGAACACCAGATTGCACGACATATAGAACATATACACTATAGCAGAAGATTGCATGGTGAATGTAGATAGCACAATTCACTAGAATTTGTTAAGGAAAGGAAGTAGCTAGCAAACTGAACATGGGTCCTTATAGTGAGCTAATAAGACAAGCTACTCCTCATTGTCAGAGATATCGATGACGATTGGCTCCTTAGACATGGAAGAGGGCGAGGCCTCCGCATCGTGGGTGCCCTCGTGGTAGTGGTAAGTTGCCTGAGCCCCACCGGGCACCAACCTTCTGGCTCTCGAGATGAGGTAAGCACGTGCATGCTGAGAAAACACCTCGTAGTCTTTGTCGAAGGCACCGACGGTGGCCTCGAGAAAATGCCACGAACTGTCCTTTAAAGCAGCCAACCACGTCGGCATGTGAGGCGTCAACGGTGGCCTTGACGGCGAGGTGCTCCTCTAAGATCTGGGGGTCGGCACGAATGGAAGCCATCGCGACCTCATCCGCGCGTGCGTCCGTGATTTGATTCTCCGCTGCCTAATGCTCCTTGAGGTCCTGGCTATACTGCGTGCACCATGGCTGAGGTCAGTGCTTATTTGGTGGAGGGGTCGGTGATTTGGGTGGAAGGTGTCGTGCTCGTGCCGGCGATCGGGGCATGTGGGATGTGAAGGAGGAGGAGGATGGGGGTCGGGTGTGGATTACCTGCCTGGATAGGCGAGGCCGAGCCGCATGAAGGAGGGTCGCCGGCGAGGAGGCGGCAGCGCTGCAAGCAAGGAGTGAAGGTTTCAACTTGGAAAGGAAGGCGGAAAGAGGGGAAATGTGGCTTTTGGTAAGGGGGAGGGGGCGGGGAGGTAGTTATTTCCGCGGAAGCCAAAAAATTGGAATCGCTTGGGCCAAAAAA
>NW_025300489.1:0-908 GCF_018294505.1 Triticum aestivum
GGCAGGGGCACTGGGGTGGCCCCAGGCCAGCCACGTCGGCGGCAGGTCAGTACGGCGGCCGGAGCAACTCCGGCGAGCCAAACGCGGCGGCGCGGCTCGGGAGGGGTGCGGGTTTCACGCACAGGGGGTTTGCGGGGGCGTGGCTGGGCGCGTTCGACGCGGCTCGGCGCCGCGCGTCCAACGGTGGTGGCCGGAGGGGCTGGAACGGGCGGGGGCGAGCGCTACGAGCTCGCCGGCGGCGAGGTGCTACGGGCTGGGGCGGGTGCGGCGTTAGAGCGCGCGAGCGGCCGAACTATCTAGCTAGGCGGGTGCGGCACGATGCGGTCGAACTAGCGGGCCTACGCCCGTGACCATTTGGTCACCGGAGACCCGCCGGCGGCGAGCTCCGCGGCGCGGCGTTCGGGCGCGCGTGGAAACAACGGCTACGGTACGCGGGCGAGCTAACGGAGAGGGGGAGGAGAAGCGGGAGCTCACAGCGGAGCCGTAGGGAGTGGCAGTGAGCTCGGGGAGGGCGCGGGGTAGCCGGAATCGGCGACGAACGCCGGCGACCCGAAGGTTGAAGACGAGCTCGTGGAGGTCGGTGCAGGGGCGCTCGGCTCGTTCCCGATGGCGTAGTCGACATAGTCGACGGCGGGGAGCCGTTCGGGCACGTCGTTGGGGCAATCGGGGCACGGTGGCTGCGGGAACGACGGTGAACGGCGGCGAGCACACTCGGGCAGAGGGGATCGAAGGGGAGAGGGAGGTGGATCTGGCGGGGGAAGGCGCAGAGGCCGAGAGGGAGAGCGGGGGTGAGTGGGAGAGAGGCCCGAGGAGGCGGGGGTGCTGGCGCCCTTATCCTCCCCGTCGCCGGCGAGGGGGTGCGGCGGGGACGGCCCCTGTTCCGACCCCGGTCGGGGGAACAGGGAAGG
>NW_025300490.1:0-908 GCF_018294505.1 Triticum aestivum
TATTTATGGCCCAAAGAATTTGTTATACATTCTGATCATGAATCTTTGAAACATATTAAAAGTCAAGCTAAACTGAATCGTAGACATGCTAAATGGGTTGAATTCATTGAAACTTTCCCTTATGTCATTAAACACAAGAAGGGTAAAGAAAATGTTATTGCTGATGCATTGTCTCGTCGCTATACTATGCTTTCACAACTTGACTTCAAAATATTTGGTTTGGAGACCATCAAAGATCAATATGTGCATGATGCTGATTTTAAAGATGTATTGCAGAATTGTAAAGAAGGAAGAACCTGGAACAAGTTTGTCGTTAATGATGGATTTGTGTTCCGTGCTAACAAGCTATGCATTCCAGCTAGCTCTCTTCGTCTTTTGTTGTTGCAGGAGGCGCATGGAGGAGGATTAATGGGACACTTTGGCGTGAAGAAGACGGAGGACGTACTTGCTACACATTTCTTTTGGTCAAAGATGAGACGGGATGTTGAGCGTTTTGTTGCTCGCTGCACTACATGTCAAAAAGCTAAGTCACGACTCAATCCTCATGGTTTATATATGCCTTTGCCTGTACCTAGTGCTCCTTGGGAGGATATATCTATGGACTTTGTTTTAGGTTTACCTCGAACAAAGAAGGGGAGGGATAGCATATTTGTTGTCGTGGATAGATTCTCGAAAATGGCACACTTTATACCATGTCATAAAAGCGATGATGCTGTTAATGTTGCTGATTTGTTCTTTCGTGAAATTATTCGCTTGCATGGTGTGCCAAATACTATTGTTTCAGATCGTGATACTAAATTTCTTAGCCACTTTTGGAGATGTTTATGGGCTAGGTTGGGGACTAAACTGCTTTTTAGTACTACTTGTCACCCCCAAACTGATGGACAAACTGAAGTAGTCAATAGAAC
>NW_025300491.1:0-908 GCF_018294505.1 Triticum aestivum
TCCCAGGACTCCAAGGCCGAAGAGAATGGCTCGACACGACCCAAGAGAAAGACCAAGCCCAATCGCGGTTTTGATCCAGCTGCTCAAGTAGCCAGAGAAGCTTCGGCCGTCGAGCAGCCTCCACCAGCTCCAGGTTCGCACGGCTACTTCTCTACTTCGCATGCACCCATTCAGTAATTAATTACACACATCTTGCTTCCCATATCCGCTAACATATATACTCCGCGGCATTTGCCGTTTCAGATAGACCTCGTCCTGATGGTTCAGGGGGCACATTTCAGCTCAACCTGGCCAACAACACGGTTGACAGAAACCAGATGACTACAAGTTCCAACAGGGTTCATACGGATTGTGTTTCCAACCGGAAGCATGGGCGTCATAACCCTGCCAGCGCAAAAAGCTATTCTCCGCACGGAACTGTCACATCCCCTGGTGCGTCCCAGGACTCCAAGGCCGAAGAGAATGGCTCGACACGACCCAAGAGAAAGACCAAGCCCAATCGTGGTTTTGATCCAGCTGCTTAAGTAGCCAGAGACGCTTCGGCCGTCGAGCAGCCTCCACCAGCTCCAGGTTCGCACGGCTACTTCTCTACTTCGCATGCACCCATTCAGTAATTAATTACACACATCTTGCTTCCCATATCCGCTAACATATATACTCCGCGGCATTTGCCGTTTCAGATAGACCTCGTCCTGATGGTTCAGGGGGCACATTTCAGCTCAACCTGGCCAACAACACGGTTGACAGAAACCAGATGACTACAAGTTCCAACAGGGTTCATACGGATTGTGTTTCCAACCGGAAGCATGGGCGTCATAACCCTCCCTGCGGAAAAAGCTATTCTCCGCACGGAACTGTCACATCCCCTGGTGCGTCCCAGGACTCCAAGGCCGAAGAGAATGGCTCGA
>NW_025300492.1:0-908 GCF_018294505.1 Triticum aestivum
GAAAAGGTTGAAAGTTGGCATGGTATCATCATTTCATCCACATAGCATGTGCAAGAAAGTTGAGAGGGTTACGGCAAAAAGTGGATGCACTTCGTGTACAAAACGGACAGTCTCTTTCAAAGTATCAGGATTTCATACGGAAACCCATCTGTTACAAAGGGATTTCATTTTAAAACTTATTTGAACTCCTGACTTTTTGTGTGTTCAAAATTAAACATTCAAAGCCACATCATCATTTTTCAATCCTCTCTGACTTCATTTGTTATTTTTCATCCATTTACTAATTATTTTGAGCTATAAGACCATAAAATTGAAAAGCATTTCAAATGAACTCTGAAAAGGATGAAAGTTGGCATGGTATCATCATTTCATCCACATAGCATGTGCAAGAAATTTGAGAGGGTTACGGCAAAAACTGGATGCACTTCGTGTACAAAACGGACAATCTCTTTCAAAGTATCAGAATTTCATACGGAAACTCGTCTGTTACAAAGGGATTTCATTTTTTAAAACTTATTTAAACTCCTGACTTTTTGTGTGTTCAAAATGCACCATTCAAAGCCACACCATCATTTTTCAATCCTTTCTGACTTCATTTGTTATTTTTCATGCATTTACTAATTATTTTGAGCTATAAGACCACAAAATTGAAAAGCATTTCAAAAGAACTCTGAAAAGGTTGAAAGTTGGCATCGTATCATCATTTCATCCACATAGCATGTGTAAGAAAGTTGAGAGGGTTACGGCAAAAACTGGATGCACTTCGTGTACGAAACGGACGATCTCTTTCAAAGTATCAGGATTTCATACGGAAACTCGTTTGTTACAAAGGGATTTCATTTTTTTAAACTTATTTGAACTCCTGACTTTTTGTGTGTTCAAAATTAAACATTCAAAGCCACATCATC
>NW_025300493.1:0-908 GCF_018294505.1 Triticum aestivum
TTATTTGTGTTTAAATATGTTCAAACTTGTTTAAATAATAACAGTAATATTTTTTTTATAAGACAGTAGCATTTAAAAAGCTGTTTGATACTAATTTTTTTTATAAGACGGTGCGCGGGGTGCGGGGGGTCGGCGGCGGCGGTTGGGTAGGGGAATCGAGGGTGCGGGGGGTCGGCGGCGGCGGCCGGTGGACTGGGGGGTGCTCGGCGGCGAGGGGGGCCGGATCTGGCGTGGTGGGACAGCGATCGAGATGGAGGGGGATCGAGATCGAGTGTCCATGAAATTTAAAAATATTCATGATAGTTCAAAAAGTACCCATGAAATACAATCGAGAAATGAAGGCTACAATTTAAATACAATCGATCTTAGCTAGCTATCTGTTCACAATCTTCTTGCCCTTCTTTTTCGCAAATGGAGTTCTTCTGTGGAACGGACGTCCTTTAGGTAGGGTGGTCCTGCTTCTTCTTGTGGTGTATGCTGCTACTTCATCATCGTCGTCATGTTCGATCCTCGGGTCGCCGTACTTGCCGAAGTCTTGCTCATTGGCTACTCCATCCATTCCGATGATCTTCCTTTTGCCTCTCCTCACGACAACACGACTGGGCTTTGGCGGGTCGGTAATGAAGAAGCATTGGTCCACTTGGGAAGCCAGTACCCATGGCTCATTTTTCGCGGTGACGTTTGCGCCCGCGGTCTTGGATTTGGCTTCGGGTATAACCATGGTGGTGAAATACCGGTCTTATTTTATGACGTTCTTGGCCCATCTGACACGGAACATCGGGACCTTCTCTCCAGCGTAGCTCAGCTCCCAGATCTCCTCGATCCTTCCGTAGTATCTGTCCTTGTCGTTACCGGTGTAGGATTCCATCGTTACCCCGGAGTTCTGATAACCATCGCTCTTCATGTCC
>NW_025300494.1:0-908 GCF_018294505.1 Triticum aestivum
CTATCTGAAAGGTACTATGAACTATGGACTTCACTATACCGGAGACCCGTCGGTACTTGAAGGGTATAGTGATGCAAATTGGATCTCTGATGCTGATGAGATGAAGGCCACAACTGGGTATATGTTTACTCTTGGAGGTGGCGCTGTTTCCTGGAAGTCTTGCAAGCAAACGATCTTAACGAGATCGACAATGGAAGCAGAATTAACGGCATTAGACACATCTGGTGTCGAAGCGAGATGGCTTCGAGATCTTTTGATGGACTTGCCATTGGTTGATAAACCGGTTCCGGCTATCCTTATGAACTGTGACAATCAGACTGTCATCACCAAGGTGAAGAGTTCAAAGGACAACATGAAGTCCACCAAACACATAAGAATGAGATTAAAAGCTATCAGAAAATTAAGAAACTCCGGAGTGATAGCGTTGGACTATGTCCATACGACTAAGAATCTGGCAGATCCCTTTACGAAAGGGCTATCACGTGTTGTGATAGATAATGCATCGAGGGAGATGGGTATGAGACCCACATGAGTTGCCATGGTAGTAACCCAACCTATGTGATCGGAGATCCCGTGAATTAGGACCTGGGAAAACAAGCCAGTGGTGAACTGAGGAGAGTAAATATACTAACCCACTCCGTTGGAGATGCAATACTCTCGATACTGTATGGTAGGATGACTACTGTCTTAATGTGTTCCGAAGCTTATATAAGCAAGATGCTATCCTACAGAGTGATCTTTGGAGGAACACACCTATATGAGTCCGACTGCTGGTCACAGTCTATGAGATTGGGGTGATCTCTAGTAAACTCATGAATAGGCCAGGAGTGTGACTTATATGCTCCACCCGAGGGGTCAGCCTTCGGCAGCCCAGTACTAGTGAGACATGTGGTGAAACTTCTTTACGC
>NW_025300495.1:0-908 GCF_018294505.1 Triticum aestivum
GATACTTTGAAAGACATTGTCCGTTTTGTACACGAAGTGCATCCAGTTTTTGCCGTAACCCTCTCAACTTTCTTGCACATGCTATGTGGATGAAATGTTCATACCATGCCAACTTTCAACCTTTTCAGAGTTCATCTGAAATGCTTTTCAATTTTAGGGTCTTATAGCTCAAAATAATTAGTAAATGCATGAAAAATGACAAATGAAGTCAGAAAGGATTGAAAAATGATGATGTAGCTTTGAATGGTGCATTTTGAACACACAAAAAGTCAGGAGTTCAAATAAGTTTAAAAAAATGAAATCCCTTTGTAACAGACGAGTTTCCGTATGAAATCCTGATACTTTGAAACACATTGTCCGTTTTGTACACGAAGTGCATCCAGATTTTGTCGTAACCCTCTCAACTTTCTTGCACATGCTATGTGGATGAAATGATAATACCATGCCAAATTTCGACCTTTTCAGAGTTCATTCGAAATGCTTTTCAATTTTAGGGTCTTATAGCTCAAAATAATTAGTAAATGCATGAAAAATAACAAATAAGTCAAAAAGTATTGAAAAATGATGATGTGGCTTTGAATGGTGCATTTTGAACACACAAAAAGTCGGGAGTTCAAATAAGTTTTAAAAAATGAAATCCCTTTGTAACAGACGAATTTCCGTATGAAATCCTGATACTCTGAAAGACATTGTCCGTTTTGTACACGAAGTGCATCCAGTTTCTCCGTAACCCTCTCAACTTTCTTGCACATGCTATGTGGATGAAATGTTCATACCATGGCAACTTTCAACCTTTTCAGAGTTCATGTGAAATGCTTTTCAATTTTAGGGTCTTATAGCTCAAAATAATTAGTAAATGCATGAAAAATAACAAATGAAGTCAGAAAGGATTGAAAAATGCTGATGTG
>NW_025300496.1:0-908 GCF_018294505.1 Triticum aestivum
CTCGCAGTTTTGGCCGATTCTGGCCCGTCTCTTGGTCTATTACTCAGTGTTTTGGGGTCCCGGAGTGATTTCCACGATTGACAAACCCCAGGGTGCGTTTGCGGGTCGGTCATCAACACTCATAGTTTTGGCCGATTCTGGTTCTTTTCGTGCACTATTACTCACCGTTTTGGGGTCCTAGAGCGATTTCTATGATTGACAATCCCTGGGGTGCATTTATTTGTCGGTCATCAACACTCGCAGTTTTGGCCAAATTTTGCGCGTTTCGTGGACTATTACTCATTGTTTTGGTGTCTCGGAGCGATTTCCATGATTGACGCACCCCAGGGTGCGCTTACGTGTTGTTCACCAGCAATCCTAATTTCGTTTGATTCTGGGCTCTTTCATGGACTATTACTCACCATTTTGGGGTCCCAGAGCTATTTCCACGATTGACGATCCCCGCGGTGCGTTTACGTGTCCATCGTCAACAGTCGCAATTTTGTCCGATTCTGGCCCGTTTCGTGCACTATTACTCACCGTATTGGGGTCCGAAAGCGATTTCCATGGTTGTTGAACCCTAAGGTGTGCTTACGTGTCGGTCATCAGCAATCGCAGTTTGTGCTGATTCTGGCCTGATTCTTGGACTATTACTCACCGTTTTGGGGTCCCAAAGCGATTTCCATAGTTGTTGAGCCCCAAGGTGCGCTTACGTGTCGGTCATCAACACTCGCAGTTTTGGCCGATTCTGGCCCGTCTCTTGGTCTATTACTCAGTGTTTTGGGGTCCCGGAGTGATTTCCACGATTGACGAACCCCAGGGTGCGTTTGCGGGTCGGTCATCAACACTTATAGTTTTGGCCGATTCTGGTTCTTTTCGTGCACTATTACTCACCGTTTTGGGGTCCTAGAGCGATTTCTATGATTGAC
>NW_025300497.1:0-908 GCF_018294505.1 Triticum aestivum
AAAATTCAAGAATAATGTTCCTATGAACTACTAGGGTGTGGTGGTAAAGCGCTCACAGTAAAGCAAATATCAATATCTTACAAGTTCTTACCAAGCAGCAGGTGGTGACAGGCAACCAGCGGTGTCAAATAACTATGAAGATTGTGTAAAGCGATTGCCAGGGGAACGTACGTATACACGGTGTAGAAATATGTGGAGCTGGGTTGGCTATATATGGTAGCAAAAGATTAGCAATAATCAATTCAGAGATGCGATGTTGAATAAACGCTCAACGACGGTACTGTGCTGGTCCTAGGCTAGACCGAACTAGAGACGCGAGCCTAGAACACTAATGAGGTCACGTCGTAGCACAACTAGCATCAATGAAGGATACTAAGTAGCTCTGGACAGCAAGATATAAGTGAAGTTCACAACGGCAGTAAAGATAATGAGGTGAAACAACAGCCAAGCAGGATATATCAACAACTTTGTCTCCAACTTTCCTCTGAAAAAGTTTGTGCCGATTTTTTTGTTTTTTTTTTCTTCTCTCTTTTTTTTCCTCACACTTTTTTTCTTTCTCTCCTTTTTTTTCTCTGACTTTTTTTTTCCTTTTTTTTCTCTCTTTTTTTTCTCTCTTTTTTTCTCCCTCTTTCCAAAACAAACTAGATAAGATGCAGATTGGATCAAGTGAAGATGTGAACGAACTCAACTATTATTATGACAATGAATGGTGGGTAGCACGTGGTGGAAATTGATGGATGGGTGGTGGACAACGGAAGAGATAATGATGCAGCGGTGGCGTGACTAATGTGAACAGAACTCGAAACTCTAAACGAACTAGACACTAAGACCAGCAACTCGACACGGCGATGCAACCGATAATTCAATAATGCAAACAATGAAAAGAAAATTGCAAAGGCTCAGTCTGG
>NW_025300498.1:0-908 GCF_018294505.1 Triticum aestivum
GCGTCCGTCATTGCTACCGCGACGACGTCCACCTCGACTCGTGTTACGCTAAGACAGGGTGGCAGTGGTGTCACGTGCTCGTCTCAGCGTCCGTCGTCGCTACCGTGACGACGTCCGCCTCGACTCGCGTTATGCTAAGAAAGGGTGGCAGTGGTGTCACGTGCTCATCTCGGCGTCCGTCGTTGCTACCGCGACGACGTCTGCCTCGACTCGCGTTACGCTATGACAAGGTGGCAGTGGTGTCACGTGCTCGTCTCGGCGTCCGTCGTCGCTACCGCGACGACGACCGCTTCGACTCGCGTAACCCTAAGATAGCTTACTGAAGTAAATTGATCTAATGCTTTTCGGTTAATACTATCCAGAAATAAAATTTAGTTAAACAAAAAATAGCTTACTGAAGTAAATTGATCTAATGCTTTTCAGTTGAATCGACATTAAATTGATCTACTACGAACAAGTTTTAAATTAATAAGAAAATCTAAAAAGCAAGAACATATTTATAGAAATGAACAACTTTTGAATTTGTGAATTTTTTTAGGAAAACAAGAACATTTTTTAAAACACGAACATTTTTTGAAATGAACAACATTTTCTGAAATTTCTACCAAATTTTTAAAACACCAACATTTTTACGTCGTCGCTACTGCGACGACGTCCGCCTCGACTCGCGTAACCCTAAGATAGACAGGGTGGCCGTGGTGTCGCGTGCTCGTCTCGGCGTCCGTCGTCGCTACCGCGATGACGTCCGCCTCGACTCACGTTACGCTAAGACAGGGTGGCAGTGGTGTCACGTGCTCGTCTCGGCATCCGTCGTCGCTACCGCGACGACGTCCGCCTCGACTCGCATTACGCAAAGACAGGGTGGGAATGGTGTCACGTGCTCGTCTCGGCGTCCGTCGTCGCTACCG
>NW_025300499.1:0-908 GCF_018294505.1 Triticum aestivum
GGATGTAGCTATGGGCCTGGCCCGGATGGTGCTCCAAAGTGTTCCTATGGGCCGACCTAACACAACCGGGTGGAGAGGTCCACTGGTCAAAGCCCGTCCGTGCAAAGTCAAAGGGCTAGATCCCGTGGTCAAACGCTACAGGGTTAGGCGGGACGGGGGCCCTTGGGGGGTAGCAATGCCACCGGAGCATCCTACCGGGCCCTCATACATGCGGGGTGGTGTTGTGGCATGTCCGAAGAGGCGGCACGCGTCTCCGGTGCGTGGCCCCCCTCACGGACGGCAATGAAACGGTGGTAGACGTTCTGCGGTAACGATGCAGCGTGAATATTATTAAATACTTGGAGCGCGATAAAATCATGAGTTTTTTACACAACGTGGGCACATGTGCTATAGGACTGATGGTAATTTTTCATAATTTTTTGTGATGGAGAAGTATCTGAACACTTCCCTCTACGCAGATTGCTCTTCGCACGTCTACGACTGTGGCCGGCGGCCTTCGGGGGGTAGCATACCGTAAAATCTTGCGTAGGCGGCCTCTCACAAGTCTGGAAGTGTTGAGGCGGTTGCAAACGCCCAGCACGCGTCTCCGGTGTGTGCCCCCCCTCACGGACGGCGCCGCCGCCGGCACCCGGAGGGGGGAAACGGACGCGTCGGGTCTACACGGAGTGGATGTAGCTGTGGGCCTGGCCCGGATGTTGCTCCCCGGTGTCCCTCTGGGCCGACCCGACACAACCGGGTGGAGAGGTCCACTGGTCAAAGCCCGTCCGTGCAAAGTCAAAGGGCTAGATCCCGTGGTCAAACGCTACAGGGTTAGGCGGGACGGGGGCCCTGGGGGGTAGCAATGCCACCGGAGCGTCGTACTGGGCCCTCATACATGCGGGGTGGTGTTGTGGCATGTCCGAAGAGGC
>NW_025300500.1:0-908 GCF_018294505.1 Triticum aestivum
GCCATGTACTCCGCTTCACACGTAGATCCCGCCACGACGCTCTGCTTGCAGCTGCACCAGCTTACTGCTCCACCATTCAACATATACACGTATCCGGTTTGTGACTTAGAGTCATCCAGATCTGAGTCGAAGCTAGCGTCGACGTAACCCTTTACGACGAGCTCTTCATCTCCTCCATAAACGAGAAACATGTCCTTTGTCCTTTTCAGGTACTTCAGGATATTCTTGACCGCTGTCCAGTGTTCCTTGCCGGGATTACTTTGGTATCTTGCTACCAAACTTACGGCAAGGTTTACATCGGGTCTGGTACATAGCATGGCATACATAATAGATCCTATGGCTGAAGCATAGGGGATGACACTCATCTCTTCTTTATCTTTTGCCGTGGTCGGTGACTGAGCCGAGCTCATTCTCACACCTTGTAACATAGGCAAGAACCCCTTCTTGGACTGATCCATTTTGAATTTCTTCAAAATCTTATCAAGGTATGTGCTTTGTGAAAGACCTATGAGGCGTCTCGATCTATCTCTATAGATCTTGATGCCTAATATATAAGCAGCTTCTCCAAGGTCCTTCATTGAAAAACACTTATTCAAGTAGGCCTTAATGCTATCCAGAAATTCTATATTATTTCCCATCAAGAGTATGTCATCTACATATAATATGAGAAATGCTACAGAGCTCCCACTCACTTTCTTGTAAACGCAGGCTTCTCCATAAGTCTGCATAAACCCAAACGCTTTGATCATCTCATCAAAGCGAATGTTCCAACTCCGAGATGCTTGCACCAGTCCATAAATGGATCGCTGGAGCTTGCATACTTTGTTAGCGTTCCGAGGATCGACAAAACCTTCCGGCTGCATCATATACAGTTCTTCCTTAAGATGCCCGTTAAGGAATGCTGTTTT
>NW_025300501.1:0-908 GCF_018294505.1 Triticum aestivum
TTTTTCAAACTTTTTTGAACTCCAGCCTATTTTTGCGTTCACTATGCATCATTCAAAGCGACGTCATCAATTTCCAACACGTTCTGACATCATTTGCTGTTTTCAGTCATTTACCGATTTGTTTAGAGAGCTAAATGACGGTGAAAGTGAAAATCACTACAAAATGAACTCTGAAAATGTTGGAACTTGGCATGGTATCATAATTTCACCCGCATAGCATGTGCAAAAGAGTAGAGAGGGTCACGGCGAAAACTGGACGCACCTCGTGTACAAACTGGACAATCTCTTTCGGAATATCAGGGTTTCGGACGAGAACTCATCTGTTACAGGGGCACTTCAATGTTTTTTAAACTTTTTTGGACTCCAGCCTATTTTTGCGTTAAGTATGCATCATTCAAAGCCACGTCATCAATTTCCAACACGTTCTGATATCATTTGCTATTTTTCAGCCATTTACCAATAAGTTTAGAGAGCTAAATGAAGGTGAAATTGAAAATCACTACAAAATGAACTCTAAAAATGTTGGAACTTGGCATGGTATCATAATTTCACCCGCATAGCATGTGCAAAAGAGTAGAGAGGGTCACGGCGAAAACTGGAGATACCTCGTGTACAAACTGGACAATCTCTTTCGGAGTATCAGGGTTTCGGACGAGAACTCATCTGTTACACGGGCACTTAAATGTTTTTCAAACTTTTTTGAACTCCAGCCTATTTTTGCGTTCACTATGCATCATTCAAAGCGACGTCATCAATTTCCAACACGTTCTGACATCATTTGCTGCTCTCAGTCATTTACCGATTTGTTTAGAGAGCTAAATGACGGTGAAAGTGAAAATCACTACAAAATGAACTCTGAAAATGTTGGAACTTGGCATGGTATCATAATTTCACCCGCATAGCATGTG
>NW_025300502.1:0-908 GCF_018294505.1 Triticum aestivum
GGGGGCCACAACCCGGAGAAGCGTGCCGCCTCTTCGGATATGCCACAACACCACCCCGCATGTATGAGGGCCCGGTACGACGCTCCGGTGGCATTGCTACCCCCCAGGGCCCCCGTCCCGGCTAACCCTGTAGCGTTTGACCACGGGATCTAGCCCTTTGACTTTGCACGGACGGGCTTTGACCAGTGGACCTCTCCACCCGGTTGTGTTAGGTCGGCCCAGAGGAACACTTTGGAGCAACATCCGGGCCAAACCCACAGCTACATCCACTCCGTGTAGACCTGACGCGTCCGTTTCCCCCCTCTAGGTGCCGGCGGCGGCGGCGGCCGTGAGGGGGAGGGGCACACCCCGGAGACGCGTGCTGGGCGTTTGCAACCGCCTCAACACTTCCAGATTTGTGAGAGGCCGCCTACGCAAGATTTGACGGTATGCTAGCCCCCCGAGGCCGCCAACCACAGTCGTAGAAGTGCGAAGAGCAATCCGCGTAGAGGGAAGTGTTCAGATACTTCTCCATCCCAAAAAATTATGAAAAATTACCATCAGTCCTATAGCACATGTGCCCACGTTGTGTATAAAACTCATGATTTTATCGCGCTCCAAGTATTTAATAATATTCACGCTGCATCGTTACCGCAGAACGTCTACTACCATTTCATTGCCGTCCGTGAGGGGGGCCACAACCCGGAGACGTGTGCCGCCTCTTCGGACATGCCACAACACCACCCCGCATGTATGAGGGCCCGGTACGATGCTCCGGTGGCATTGCTACCCCCCAGGGCCCCCGTCCCGGCTAACCCTGTAGCGTTTGACCACGGGATCTAGCCCTTTGACTTTGCACGGACGGGCTTTGACCAGTGGACCTCTCCACCCGGTTGTGTTAGGTCGGCCCAGAGGAACACTTTGGAGCA
>NW_025300503.1:0-908 GCF_018294505.1 Triticum aestivum
TGCTAAGGCACAACGTCGTTGCACGTTTGTAGTCGGATCGTCAAAGTCGTCTCCACGAAATCGATAGTTATCATCTCATCGAAAGATCGGGACACCCCGCCTCTATCAGCTTTGGTGGAAGTCGACTTTGACGATCCGACTACGAACGTGCGAGGACGTCGCGCCTTAGCAATCGCTAAACCAACTCCGAGAGGTTATTGACCACGCCGGAGCACGATCAACCTGACCACGAGGATCTGTTTCCTGCGAGCAAACGAAGAACAAGCAAGAAACTGAGATTGCAATCTCGATATTGCGAATATAAGATGAAAGATTTATTGATCAAGGTGGGGTTCTATGACGTCTTTGTCTGGTCGTTGAACACAAACGAAGTACGCGAAGTTGCAGCTATGGCGAACTTTTAATCTAAACAAAACCCGAAGTCTAAATGATGCCCTAAGGGCTGTATATATGGAGGAAGAGGGGGGGAATTTCGTGGCCCTTGGTGGAGGGGTCCGAAATCAACCCTATCTCTTGTTTCCCCACACATACGGACTCTAAAAATAGCCTATACTTATGTATTTCGAAATTACATGGGCCTGGCCCAATAATAAGGTGTCGCAGCACCTAAAATAGCCTCGGGACGAAATTTATGAAGTGGCATCTTGTATATTTCGTCCAAGGCTTCATGCACCCATTATGGTGGCTTCAAAGTCCTGAAATCATCACTTGTAACTCCGTTCTTGTTTCCCTTGTGCATGCCATCATCTCCATGCTTGTTCTTGCTCCAATGTTCATCCTTCTCCAAGCTAGGCCCTTCATTTGTAAGCAAAACAAATGTATCCAATTTAGGCAGCATCATATTCTCATGAACATTAGAATCATTACCAAGAAACGAAAGTACCTGGTAATTTAGTTGGCGTGCACGA
>NW_025300504.1:0-908 GCF_018294505.1 Triticum aestivum
AAAAATTGCTATGAACAAAAAAACATCATATATGAATATTTTGTATATACATCCATATCCATCCATCCATCCATTCATACATACATACATGGACAAAAAAATGCTATGAACAAAAACATCAGTAGAATTTTCTTATTTTTTCTTAAATGTAACTTTTTGCACTAGAACTATTTCAAATAATTCCTTTCAAATGCCACAAAAATTTTGAGAAGTCCTCTGATGCCTATAGATCATTTTTATTCAAAAACCCACTTTGGTCATTTGAAAATTTTGAGCACAACTTCCATTTTTCAATTTTGGTCCAATCTTGGCATTGAACTACAACCCTATTTTTCCTTGCTAAAAAAATTCTGAATTTTTTACATCTTGTAGTCCTTCCTACTAAACCCTTAAGTCTAGAAGGGCAGCCCCAATTTCATCTAGCAAGTCCACCAAAAAAATTCATGTAGTTTCTGTCCAGCACTAAATTTTAATAAAACTTGCACTAACAAGTTTTTCCTTTTAACAAACCAACTTGACCATCTTCACCAACATCCAAGGAGACATCATCCTGCCAAGTTTCACATAAAACAAAGTTCCCTAGCTAGCCCTAGCATTTCATCAAACACCTTGTGGACATGGCTGAAAACATGCAATTCTCTGAAACTTTGCACTGAACCAACTTCACCATCATCACGTACATGAAGGAAGGACAGAGGAGAGGGGTGGGAGGGAGGAGGGAGTACCGGCCTGTCCGGCGGGCAGTGGTGCGGCGGCGTTGACGGCAGGGCAGGGGCGTGGCGCAGCGTCGGGGCAGGGCAGGGGCGCGGCGGCGTTGGCGTCGAGGTCGAGGCAGGGGCGCACGGCGGCGTCGTCGGGGCAGGGTAGGGGCGCGACGGCGTCAGGTCGAGGCAGGGGCGCACATCGTC
>NW_025300505.1:0-907 GCF_018294505.1 Triticum aestivum
CTTCTTATTCACCCTTGTCCTCTGTCCAGGAGTTGCAAGTAGTTTCTGGTGTTTGTAGTATGCTGGAGGCCGTGGACAGCGCTGACCGTAGGGGTGGGCTGTGATGCGGTAGGCACGTGGCCGGGTAAACCGGGCGCCCGTTTGGTGTCACGGAACCCTGTTCACATCGTTTGGGGCTGTGAGCGAAACTCCGGCCGGATCTCCTCATGGATGGAACCCGAATAGGCGATAAACCTGGACTAGAGACTTGAGTGTTTAGGTAGGTCGTGGTCTACACCCACGTCGGCTTTCGCTTGAAGTCTGCCGAGCACATGTCGTGTGCAGACGCTAAGTGGTGGAAACATGTATGAAGAAGTACACCCCTGCAGGGTTATCATCATCTATTCGAATAGCCGTGTCCGCGGAAAAGGACTTCTGGGTTGCTTATATCAGTTCATAGACAAATGAAAGTGGATACTCTAAAATACGCAAGATAAGCGTGAGTGCTATGGATGGCGTTCTCGTAGGGAGACGGGAGCGATTCCATAGTGGTGTATTGATATGGTGAATATGTGGACTCGTGTGCGCCACCTCAAAAGAGTTACTTGCAGTCGTAGTTCAGGATAGCCACCGAGTCAAAGCTGGCTTGCTGCAGTTAAACCCCACCATCCCCTTGTTGATAATGATGCATATGTAGTTAGTTCTGATGTAAGTCTTGCTGGGTACATTTGTACTCACGTTTGCCTATTTTATGTTTTTGCAGAGAGACTTCAGTCTCACTAGTAGTTCCGCTTGGGCTTCGACGTTTAGCTTGATACCTCAGCTACGATCTTGTGCCCTCGGCAGGATCTGATAGATAGTCAGGCTTTTCAGCCTTTTTCATTTATAGACGTCTGTACTCAGACATGATAGCTTCCGCTTGTGCTTT
>NW_025300506.1:0-907 GCF_018294505.1 Triticum aestivum
TGAATATCGTTATGTTCTTACTTCACAGATGATTCGAGTAGATGTTGAGTATATTTACTTGATGAATCACGAGTCTGAATTATTGAAAGGTTCAAGTAATTTCAGTGTGAAGTTGAAAGATCGTCGTGACAAGAGGATAAAAGATCTATGATATGATCATAGAGATGAATATCTGAATCACGAGTTTGGCACAGAATTAAGACATTGTGGAAATTGTTTCACAACTGATACAGCCTGGAACACCATAGTGTGATGGTGTGTCCAAACGTCATAGTTGCACCCTATTGGATATGGTGCATACCATGATGTCTCTTATCGAGTTACCACTATCGTTCATGTGTTAGGCATTAGAGACAACCACATTCACTTTAAATAGGGCACCACATAATTTCGTTGAGACGACACCGTATGAACTATGGTTTGGAGAAACCTAAGTTGTCGTTTCTTGAAAGTTTGGGGCTGCGACGCTTATGTGAAAAGGTTTCAGGTTGATAAGCTCGAACCCAAAGCAGATAAAATGCATCTTCATAGGACACCCAAAAACAGTTGAGTATACCTCCTAATTCAGATCCGAAAGCAATAGGGATTGTTTCTTGAATCGGGTCCTTTTTCGAGGAAAGGTTTCTCTCGAAAAGTTGAGTGGGAGGATGGTGGAGACTTGATGAGGTTATTGAACCGTCACTTCAACAAGTGTGTAGCAGGGCACAGGAAGTTGTTCCTGTGGCACGTACACCAACTGAAGTGGAAGCTTATGATAGTGATCATGAAACTTCGGATCGAGTCACTACCAAACCTCGTGGGATGACAAGGATGCGTACTACTTCAGAGTGGTACGTAATCCTGTCTTGGAAGTCATGTTGCTAGACAACAATGAACCTACGAGCTATGGAGAAGCGATGGTGGGCCC
>NW_025300507.1:0-907 GCF_018294505.1 Triticum aestivum
GGGGTATATAAAGGGGGGGGTGCTCGGCTTGGAGGAGGGGGCAAGCTCCGGCGGGGCTCGGACTCCCGTGTCCATGGAGGACACGGCGCGGCGGCGCTCGCGTGCTGGAGAAGGAGAGGGGCGCGGGGCGGCTGGGCCTCGGCTGGGCTTCAGCCCGGCGGGCGCGCGCAGTTTTTGTTTTAAATACGTTCCGCGGAAAATAATTCGTAGAAAAATAAATAAAAGTCCAGAAAATATAAAATAAATTTTTCCCGTCTAGTTAGAAAATCTAGAATAGGGTGAACATTTTTTTAACACAAAATAAATATTTTGAAAACATGCAATATTTTTAATGCAATAAAAATTGCAAATAAAATCCAAATAAATCCAATAAATGATTTTAACATTTTTCCTCCAGTATTTCAATTGTTTTGGAGAAGTCATATTTTCTCCTCTCATTTATTTTGTTTAATGAAATATTTTTCCGGAGAGAAAATAATTAAAACCAAAATCCTCGTCTTATTATTTGATGAAAATCAAATATGAAAATTCGAGAAAATCCCCAACTCTCTCTCCGAGGGTCCTTGAGTTGCTTAGGATTATCGAGGATTTGTCAAAATGCAATAAAATATGATATGCAATGATGATCTATGTATAACATACCAAATTGAAAATTTGGGATGTTACAAACCTACCCCCCTTAAGATGAATCTCGCCCTCGAGATTCGGGTTGGCTAGAAAACAGGTGGGAGTGGTCCTTCCGTAGATCTTCCTCTCGCTCCCAGGTGGCTTCATCTTCCGTGTGGTGACTCCACTGGACTTTGCAAAACTTGATAACCTTGCTGCGGGTAACTCGGCTGGCATACTCAAGAATCTTAACTGGTTTCTCCTCATAGGTCAAATCACTTTCCAGCTGAATCGCTTCCAG
>NW_025300508.1:0-907 GCF_018294505.1 Triticum aestivum
GAGTTCTTCTGGCTACTGCCGGTACCCATCCAATCCTACCGTTCTTCTACATCTCGTAGTACCGTCCAGCCAGCGTCACTACTAGGGTCAACCCAGCCAGAGCCCATAATGGCTTGCGGCTGCACAGGTAAGCTTCCGGTCATGGGGCATCCATCCTTCTCTTCGTGGCTGGGTGAAGCTTTCCGCAGGATGTCATGGCGCTTCTCCATGCATCCCGGCCACCACTGGGTGCTCCAGGGTGCCCGTCAACCGTCCTCCACCCAGTAGTGATTTTCCGAAGTCCTTCTTGATCATTGTAGTTCATGGGGTTGTCATCATCATTGACTCTCACATCTTGCTTATGAATTTCACTCAACCCAAAACCCGTCTACGAGCATAGCAAAATAAACTACTTCGTCCCGGGGTCATGGTAACAAGGGGATTGGTTCATCCTACCACATGATACTACTCAAGTTTAATGACTTCAAGATTTCACTACTGCATGTGTGGTGGGGTGGTGACAATTCTAATGCACAAAAACATAGGTATAGAAATAACATGATCAAGACTTGCCTTGCTGATGATCCTCGTAAGTTAAGGAGTCGTAGTAGCAAGCTTCGCACTCCGGAAACTCTACCGAGACAAACAATGAACACAATAAGCAAAACAATAGGATCACATAACACAACATAACAAAAGTAACCTA
Organism: Triticum aestivum; assembly: GCF_018294505.1. Classification (NCBI taxonomy): domain Eukaryota; kingdom Viridiplantae; phylum Streptophyta; class Magnoliopsida; order Poales; family Poaceae; genus Triticum; species Triticum aestivum. The sequence goes on from NW_025300508.1 coordinate 686, forward strand.
ACACAACAAAGCAACCAAAACCAAATCCAAAGGAAAACTCAAAGAAAATCACTCAAAGTTTCCCTACTTCAAACCATAGCAAAAAAAAAAATAGTTTTTATATAATAAAAATTCCTTAATATAACCTAATCATGGTTTTAAGTTAACTTAACAGAAAAGGTTTCACTAAGCAACTAGGAGCAAAAGGAATTAATTAAAAAGCTATTATAAAACTCATTTTAG
>NW_025300509.1:0-907 GCF_018294505.1 Triticum aestivum
AAAACTATAAAAAAATTGCTCAGAAATAAACAGATGAACATAAATAAAGCAGAAAAGAAAAAAAAACTATATAAAAAAATACTCAAAAATATATAGAAGAAAATAAATAATGCAGAAAAGAAAAAAAACTATATAAAAAATTGTTGGGGCGCTGCCCAGTGGGCCTGCCAGACCTCGGGTGTGCAAATTCAGGCCCAGAAGGGCCAGCAGGCGCACAGGGTAGCGCGCCATAGTTAGGCCCAGAAGCCTGCTATATAGAGGAGTTCAAAGGAGCAGCCGCAGCTGGGTTTATAAACCAGTGCGGCTGCCCTTCGCCCGGCGAATTGGGACTAAACTTTGCGCCCCTCGCCTGGCAGCGCACCCCCTTTAGTACCGGGTCGTGGCTCCACCTGGTACTAAAGGTAGGGTCTTTAGTACCGGTTGGAGCCACCAACCGGTACTAAAGGTCACCACCCGGTACTAAAGGGCTACCCTTCCCGCCGCTTGGCCTAGCCAAAATTGACCTTTAGTACCGATTGGTGGCTCCAACCGGTACTAAAGGCCCATCCTACATAACCGGCACTTACAAATTTCGTCAGTTTTTATCTGCTTCTTCTCCTCTGCCCCGTCGCCCGCCGCCCCCATTGCCACCCCTCGTCGACGCCCCCGTCGCTGCCCCGTCCCCGTCCCCGTCCCCGTCGCCCGCCACACTTCAAAATGAAGAACATATCCATGAAGGTGGCGGACGCCGTTGCTTATACAAATCCCCCCGAAGCAACCTTCCATTGCAACCCGACTCCAACCGGCTATGCTCGTGTCGTGGTTGATGAGGTGGTGGACCAATATTCGAGGCTAGAGCTTGACATTCCTGGGCATCACCAGGAGCACACACTGGGAGAGGCCATACATCGTATCATCCTATGGAGAA
>NW_025300510.1:0-907 GCF_018294505.1 Triticum aestivum
GTTCGGGTTAGGAGCATGAGTTTGTCACTGAAACTGAAAGAGTGCCATCTTCTGCACCAACAAAAGAACATCTCCGAATGTTGGAATTTTGAAAGCATTGAGGCTTAATCTGTTAATTCTTCATGTTGTTGGCCTACATCAGAGGTCCATGCAATACAGATGAATTTGCATCTAACTTTTTGAGGCGGCAATGGACAGAAATCGGTAAAGAAGGGGGATATACACTTTACGAGCGTGATGGCTTTGTGTCTCATAATATAACAATAACGCCAATAGATATCTCTTGATTTTCTGAAGGCATGCAACGCAGATGCTCGGCGGGTGCACCATGCTGACAACCAAAAATGCCTGTTGTATTTAAATTTTTAAATCAGAAGTGTATGTGCCATGCTTCCCTGCTACCTTTTAGCTCCCATTTAACACACCAAACTTTGACTTCCTTTTTCTTTTGACTCTGGTGATGCATTGAGTTTTTAACTGTAAAATTTCATTAAGTTCACACGAAACGTTCGGGTTAGGAGCATGAGTTTGTCACTGAAACTGAAAGAGTGCCATCTTCTGCACCAACAAAAGAACATCTCCGAATGTTGGAATTTTGAAAGCATTGAGGCTTAATCTGTTAATTCTTCATGTTGTTGGCCTACATCAGAGGTCCATGCAATACAGATGAATTTGCATCTAACTTTTTGAGGCGGCAATGGACAGAAATCGGTAAAGAAGGGGGATATACACTTTACGAGCGTGATGGCTTTGTGTCTCATAATATAACAATAACGCCAATAGATATCTCTTGATTTTCTGAAGGCATGCAACGCAGATGCTCGGCGGGTGCACCATGCTGACAACCAAAAATGCCTGTTGTATTTAAATTTTTAAATCAGAAGTGTATGTGCCATGCTTCCCTGCT
>NW_025300511.1:0-907 GCF_018294505.1 Triticum aestivum
ATGCTATGTGGGTGAAATGATGATACCATGCCAAGTTTCAACATTTTCAGAGTTCATTTTGTAGTGATTTTCAATTTCACGGTCATTTAGCTCTCTAAACAAATCGGTAAATGACTGAAAAATAGCAAATGATGTCAGAAAGTGTTGAAAATTGATGACGTCGCTTTGAATAGTGCATATGGAACGCAAAAAAAGTTTGGAGTTCAAATAATTTAAAAAAATGAAGTGCCCATGTAACAGATGAGTTCTCGTCCGAAACCCTGATACTCCGAAAGAGATTGTCCAGTTTGTACACGAAGTGGGTCTAGTTTTTGCCGTAACCCTCTCTACTCTTTTTCACATGCTATGTGGGTGAAATGATGATACCATGCCAAGTTTCAACATTTTCAGAGTTTATTTTGTAGTGATTTTCATTTTCACGGTCATTTAGCTCTCTAAACAAATCGGTAAATGACTGAAAAATAGCAAATGATGTCCTAAAGTGTAAAAAATTGCTGACGTTACTTTGAATGGTCCATACGGACCGCAAGAAAAGTCTGGAGTTCAAATAAGTTTAATAAAATGAAGTGCCCGTGTAACAGATGAGTTCTCGTCCGAAACCCTGATACTCCAAGAGAGATTGTCCAGTTTGTACACGAAGTGCCTCCAGTTTTTGCCGTAACCCTCTCTACATTTTTGCACATGCTATGTGGGTGAAATGATGATACCATCCCAAGTTTCAACATTTTCAGAGTTCATTTTGTAGTGATTTTCAATTTCACGGTCATTTAGCTCTCTAAACAAATCGGTAAATGACCGAAAAATAGCAAATGATGTCCTAAAGTGATAAAACTTAATGACGTCGCTTTGAATGGTCCATACGGAACGCAAGAAAAGTTTGGAGTTCAAATAAGTTTAAAAAATTGAA
>NW_025300512.1:0-907 GCF_018294505.1 Triticum aestivum
GGCCAACCGCGACTAAAGCTCCTCCCCTATATATACCAGTTCAGCACGCTCACTTAGCCATTTGGTGCCACTTCTCTTCACAAGCTTCACAAGGGGGTGTAGGTTTGCTTTTGGTTCCTCTTATGCACACAAGGTGTTTGATGAAATGCCCTAAGAGGGTGAAACAAACATGATATGAAGTGTTGGAGCCACACTTGAGGTTCCTCATTTATTTTTTCCTCCTCGATCGCGGTTAGCAACTTGAACCTTTCATGCATGTGTGTCATTGATAAAATATGCATGTGTGCAGTTCATTGTTTAATTTATATTGTTTGTAGCTAGTTAGTTTAACAAATGCATGATGGTTAATTATATATTTTATATTATAATAATGCAGATGAATCGGCAATGGATGTACGGTAACCGACTCTCCGGCGAGTTCACTACGAGTTTGAAAGATTTTCTCGTAGTGGCTAATGCGAACAAGCAGGGGGGTTTTGTTATCTGTCCATGTGTTATCTGTAAGAATCAGAAGGGTTACTCTTCCTCAAGAGATGTTCACATGCATCTGCTTCAGCACGGTTTCATGCCAAGCTATAATTGTTGGACCAAGCATGGAGAAAGAGGGGTTATAATGGAAGAAGATGAAGAAGGGGATGATTTCATCGATGAAAGCTATCTTGCTCATTTCGGTGATACTTTCATGGAGGATGCTGAAGGTGAAGGGGAAGGTGAAGAAGAGGCACGTGATGATCCCGTTGATGATCTTGGTCGGACCATTGCTGATGCACGGAGACGCTGCGAAACTGAAAAGGAGAGGGAGAATTTGGATCGCATGTTAGAGGATCACAGAAAGGCGCTGTACCCCGGATGCGATGATGGTCTGAAAAAGCTGGGCTGCACACTGGATTTGCTGAAATGGAAGGCA
>NW_025300513.1:0-907 GCF_018294505.1 Triticum aestivum
ACCTAGCTTATAGTGCTAGTTCAACTCTAGTGTAAAATTATTTGAACTAGCTTATAGAGCTAGTTCAACTCTAGTCTAAAATTATTTGTACAAGCTTATAGAGCTAGTTCAACTCTAGTGTAAAATTGTTTGAACTAGCTTATAGAGCTAGTTCAACTCTAGTCTAAAATTATTTGTACTAGGCTATAGAGCTAGTTCAACTCTAATGTAAAATTATTTGAACTAGCTTATAGAGCTAGTTCAACTCTAGTATAAAATTGTTTGAACTAGCATATAGAGCTAGTTCAACTCTAGTCTAAAATTATTTGTACTAGGCTATAGAGCTAGTTCAACTATAGTCTAAAATTATTTGTACAAGCTTAGAGAGCTAGTTCAACTCTAGTTTAAAATTATTTGTACTAGGCTATAGAGCTAGTTCAACTCTAGTGTAAATTTATTTGAACTAGCTTATAGAGCTAGTTCATCTCTAGTTTAAAATTATTCGACCTAGCTTATAGTGCTAGTTCAACTCTAGTGTAAAATTATTTGAACTAGCTTATAGAGCTAGTTCAACTCTAGTCTAAAATTATTTGTACAAGCTTATAGAGCTAGTTCAACTCTAGTGTAAAATTGTTTGAACTAGCTTATAGAGCTAGTTCAACTCTAGTCTAAAATTATTTGTACTAGGCTATAGAGCTAGTTCAACTCTAATGTAAAATTATTTGAACTAGCTTATAGAGCTAGTTCAACTCTAGTATAAAATTGTTTGAACTAGCATATAGAGCTAGTTCAACTCTAGTCTAAAATTATTTGTACTAGGCTATAGAGCTAGTTCAACTATAGTCTAAAATTATTTGTACAAGCTTAGAGAGCTAGTTCAACACTAGTGTAAAATTATTTGTACTAGGCTATAGAGCTAGTTCAACTC
>NW_025300514.1:0-907 GCF_018294505.1 Triticum aestivum
TCCGGTTCGTGCCACAAACCGCGACTAAAAGGGAGGAGCTTTAGTCGCGGTTGGCCTGGCCAACCGCGACTAAAGGCCTTTGGGCACCTTTAGTCGCGGTTGGCCTGGCCAACCGCGACTAAAGCCCGCGAGTGCCCTGGGCCCAGGCATTTGGTCGCGGTTCGTCTGCCGAACCGCGACTAAAGACTTCATTAGTCGCGGTTCCTACAGTTTCGCGACTAATGGGGCTGGACGGAAGCCTCTTTTTCTACCAGTGTAGATAGCCTGGAAGCAGCAAGAATACGAACTCCTGAAATTAATAACTAAGAGAGACGTACATCCTGGAAAATCATGGATATGTTTGGCACCATAGGCTAGAACCTCAGGGGTGGAAAGGTCGCTGCTCGCCACCACGATCGGAGATCTACCAAAAAAATCAAAAGAACAGCAACACGTGAGATTAATTATCCTGATGCAATGGTCGGTAGAGATCATACACAGAAATTGTCAGATACTTCCGTCATGGCTAATGGGAGTACAGATTACCTAGAAATCGCTGGATCGCAAGGAAGGCCAAACTGATCATAATCTAAGATAAACCTGTGGGAGGACAACTACCTCGCTGCTGTAGCGGGACAAATTAAGGGAATTTGTGTGCTGCTACTTGCCTGAGACGCCGGAGAGGAGGAGAAGTTTTGTAGAGAAGGCATCCGACAGTCTAATGTTGATGGAGGATGTAGACGGCGGCGGCGGCACGAAGGAGAGAGAGGATCAATAGGGCTCGTGAGGAATTTTTGAAGAAGGGCTCGTGAGTTTTTTTTAGGGAAGGAAGCGCTCGTGAGTTGTTGGGAGAGATGCGCACGTGTATTCGTTTCCTTATATTGAAAAGGTATTTTTATGTAATGGCAATGGTGGGTAAATTTTCAAT
>NW_025300515.1:0-907 GCF_018294505.1 Triticum aestivum
ATTCCCTTTTTAATTTTTTTCGCGCCGCTTGCAAAACAAAACGCACGTGTAAGTAATATATTTACCGTGTTTTATTATTTTGCACGAGTGCGGTAAGTCATAGCTGGGTGCTCACGATTCACGGGTCCAGCGTCGGCGTTGTGGCGCGGCAAGCGTGCACTGGTGCGGTTGAGAGGGAGGGGTGGAAACCGCGTTAAACTCGTCTCCGTAGTTGAGAGGGAGCGGCCAAAGCAATGTGCAATCGTCTTTGTAGTGGAGCTGGGAGGGGCAAGGATAAGGGACGAAGACCGGGGTAACATGTCGGATGCGATCATACCAGCACTAAAGCACCGGATCCCATCAGAACTCCGAAGTTAAGCGTGCTTGGGCGAGAGTAGTACTAGGATGGGTGACCTCCTGGGAAGTCCTTGTGTTGTTGCATTCCCTTTTTAATTTTTTTCGCGCCGCTTGCAAAACAAAACGCACGTGTAAGTAATATATTTACCGTGTTTTATTATTTTGCACGAGTGCGGTAAGTCATAGCTGGGTGCTGACGATTCACGGGTCCAGCGTCGGCGTTGTGACGCGGCAAGCGTGCACTGGTGCGGTTGAGAGGGAGGGGTGGAAACCGCGTTAAACTCGTCTCCGTAGTTGAGAGGGAGCGGCCAAAGCAATGTGCAATCGTCTTTGTAGTGGAGCTGGGAGGGGCAAGGATAAGGGACGAAGACCGGGGTAACATGTCGGATGCGATCATACCAGCACTAAAGCACCGGATCCCATCAGAACTCCGAAGTTAAGCGTGCTTGGGCGAGAGTAGTACTAGGATGGGTGACCTCCTGGGAAGTCCTCGTGTTGCATTCCCTTTTTAATTTTTTTCGCGCCGCTTGCAAAACAAAACGCACGTGTAAGTAATATATTTACCGTGTTT
>NW_025300516.1:0-907 GCF_018294505.1 Triticum aestivum
TGGACCATGATGGCGGTCAAGGAGATCTGGAGCGGTGGACAAGCCAGTCGCTAAAGCGGCTCCGGTGAAGTGGTGAGTTGGCAGTTGGGGGTTCCAAGGTGCGGAAGGTAGATCCGGCGGGGTGTGAGGTCCACCGCTGCGGCGGAGGACTAGATTCGGCGGCTTGTCGTGGTTGGGGGGGTCGGGGAGGGGAAGGGGAGGGGCTCTGGGGAAGAATGTTGGGGGCAAAGAGGGGAAAACAATGGAGTTACCAAAGCAGCCCTTTTTCGTTCATGTGGCAGGGGTAAAACAGGAATATCGCAGGGCTAAACTTTCGGGCGCGTGATATTTCGATGTGAGCGGGAAGTTTGAAAGCTTTTGGCACCTAAAATTATAAGTATTCTGCTCTCGTACGGCCGACTATGATATCATGGCCGACAATTTGTTTGTTTTGCACGCAAAAAAAAAGCAAGTTTTGAAAATCAATGTCTCCAACTCGAAACTTAGATTGTCCATTCAATTCAAATATGGATCATTGAGCTACTACAAGCAAATACCATCATACGGTCCAATTCAAATGAAATTCCAAATGTGTTTATCCTAAATATGATGACAAAAGCAAAAATGTGTATGTGTATGAATAAAGTGGATGATTATAAAGTTTGAACATGCCCGTATGTGTATATCTCTAGGTTTGATATATGAATTTGAAATCACGAAATCCCGGCTTAAAAAATGTACCTCCGTTTAAATGAATTACAAAAGCTAATGATGGAGTCGAATTCCAAAATTCCAATCTTAGGTTTGTAATTCTGGTACATCAAGGTATATCACGCATGTTCAAAAGTATCGTTATCTCATAGTACAAACTGTGAAACAAATTGATCAACCATGAGTGCACAATATCTCAATTACGCTAAAGTCCCTC
>NW_025300517.1:0-907 GCF_018294505.1 Triticum aestivum
GGGGGTGGCTCGATCCGCGCATTGTGGAGCTCCCCGACTCCCGTTCGTGGATGGAGACGAAGCAGACGACGTTGACGGAGACGAGGGACACGGCGGTGAGGCGAACGGGGTTCGGTGGCCGCGGGGACGGGCGAGGCACGGCGGCGACCGCGTCGTGGAGGTGGAGGAAAGGGGATCTGGGGAGAACCCAGAGGGGAGTGGGCGACAGAGGAGAGCAGGGGAGTGAGTGGGGCGCAGGGGAGAGGACCGAGGCGTCGGGGGCGTGGAGGCCTTATCCTCCCCCTCGTCGTCGACGGCGAGGCGGTCCGGGGCGACCGCGCCCCTGTAGCGACGGGGTCGGTCGAACAGGGAAGGCGACCCGGGGTAAGGTGGGCCGGCCAGTGTAATGGGCTAAAGCCCAGGGAGGCAGGGGGCTCTGGGCTGGCTCGGGTAGGTTAGGTGGGCTGGTCCAGGCGGGTTGGGTCCAGGGGGGGTTGTTCTCTCTCTCTCTCTTTTCTTGGCTTTCCTTTTTTTTAACTTCAGAAAGCAAAATAGTTTTATAAAAAACCAATCTTGCACCTAAAATACCATTTTAACTTAGGCCATTGCTACAATTAACTTGGCACCAAAATAAAGTAGTTTTTTTTTATTTTTATAACTTAACAAGCATTTAATTTATTTGCTTTAGCTACTGTTTTAAAGTGGTTTAGGGCATTTGGACATTCTGGAAAAATGTTAGTTCACCTCCTATATTAACAAGTGATTATTGGACACAAGATGAACATTTTAGTTTTCATGTTTGAGAAGTTTTGTATTTCGACATTAACTTGGATTTGAATTTGAATTGGTTTGAATGCAAATGAGGACTAGCAACAGTAAGAGTGATGACATGGCACCATCAGCAGGGGATTACTGTAGCATGATCCTC
>NW_025300518.1:0-907 GCF_018294505.1 Triticum aestivum
CCCATCAGAACTCCGAAGTTAAACGTGCTTGGGCGAGAGTAGTACTAGGATGGGTGACCTCCTGGGAAGTCCTCGTGTTGCATTCCCTTTTTAATTTAAGTTTTAGCTCGCTGCTCATTATTCACGCGTCTAGCGGCGGCAAGCGTGTTCTGAAAGGGGTCGAAACCATGGTAAATAGGCACTGGTGCAGTTGAACCGTGGTAAAACTCGTCTCCGTAGTTGAGCGGGAGCGGCCAAAGGAATGTGCAATCGTGTGTGTAGTGGAGCTGGTAGGGGCAAGCATAAGGGACGAAGACGGGGGTAACATGTCGGATGCGATCATACCAGCACTAAAGCACCGGATCCCATCAGAACTCCGAAGTTAAGCGTGCTTGGGCGAGAGTAGTACTAGGATGGGTGACCTCCTGGGAAGTCCTCGTGTTGCATTGCCTTTTTAATTTTTTTGCACCGCGTGCAAAACAAAACGCGCGAGCGCGACGTATGTTTAGCACGTTTTATTATTTTGCACGTTTACGGTAAGTTTTAGCTCGCTGCTCATTATTCACGCGTCTAGCGGCGGCAAGCGTGTTCTGAAAGGGGTCGAAACCATGGTAAATAGGCACTGGTGCAGTTGAACCGTGGTAAAACTCGTCTCCGTAGTTGAGCGGGAGCGGCCAAAGGAATGTGCAATCGTGTGTGTAGTGGAGCTGGGAGGGGCAAGCATAAGGGACGAAGACGGGGGTAACATGTCGGATGCGATCATACCAGCACTAAAGCACCGGATCCCATCAGAACTCCGAAGTTAAGCGTGCTTGGGCGAGAGTAGTACTAGGATGGGTGACCTCCTGGGAAGTCCTCGTGTTGCATTCCCTTTTTAATTTTTTTGCACCGCGTGCAAAACAAAACGCGCGAGCGCGACGTATGTTTA
>NW_025300519.1:0-907 GCF_018294505.1 Triticum aestivum
AAAAGAGGAGAAGAAGAAAGGAATAGCTAGAGGAGAAGATCGAAGAAAAAAAAGAAGAAAAAAAAGAGGAGAAGAAGAAAGGAATAGTGGAGAAGAAGAAAAAATAGAATATATTCTATTTTCTCTTCTTCTCCACTATTCCTTTCTTCTTCTCCTCTTCTTTTTCTTATTTATTTCTCCTCTTCTTCCTCTCCTCTTCTTCTTCTTATTTAGTTCTCTCGACCCCTCGTCCCTCTCTCGACCCCTCGACGACCCTCGTCTCTGATAACATTATTTTCTCCCCTCGACACCTCTCGACCTCTCGTCCCACTCTCGACCCCTCATCATCATCTATCACCCCTCGTTTTCTTTAGCATATATCCATGAACAAAATAGAGGAGAAGATCGAAGAAAAAAAAGAAGTCTTCCTCTTCTTATTTTCCTTTTTTCACTCCTTCCTTTTCTTCTTCTTCTTCTTCCTTCTTCCTTCTTCCTCTTTTCTTCCTTTTCCTTATTTTACTTTTTCCTCTACACTAACCTAATTAAAATGCACTAACCTAAAATCGATATCTACTAACAAACTAAATAAAAAATTAATACATATATGAAAAAACATATATAAACAAAAAAATGCTATGAACATTATATTCATACATACATATATAGCCACATCCATTCATCATATAGCTATAAACAAAAATAATAATACATATATGAAAAAGCATATATAAAAAAAATGCTATGAACAAAGCCTCGACGGCGGCGGCTCACAACGGGGGCGGCCGGTGAGGGCGACGGCGGCGGTGGTGATGGCGTCGGCGACGACCACGACGTTGGCGGGGGCGGGCGGCGGGCGGAGTCGGGGCAGTGCCTGGCGGCGACGGGGCAGGGGCGACGAGGACGGCGGGCTCGGGGCGGCGCGGGGTAC
>NW_025300520.1:0-907 GCF_018294505.1 Triticum aestivum
CCCCCCCCCCTGACGGACGGCGCCGCCGCCGGCACCTGGAGGGGGGAAACGGACGCGTGGGGTCTACACGGAGGGGATCTTGCTGTGGGTCTGGCCCGGATGTTGCTCCAAAGTGTTCCTATGGGCTGACCTAACACAACCGGGTGGGGACGTCCACTGGTCAAAGCCCGCCCATGCAAAGTCAAAGGGCTAGATCCCGTGGTCAAACGCTACAGGGTTAGGCGGGACGGGGGCACTGGGGGTGGGGGGTAGCAATGCCACCGGAGCGTCGCACCAGGCCCTCATACATGCGGGGTGGTGTGGTGGCAAGTCCGAAGAGGCGGGACGCGTCTCCGGGGTGTAGCCCCCCCTCACGGACGGCGATGACACGGTAGTAGACATTGTGCGGTAACGATGCGGCATCAATATTACTAAATACTTGGAGCGCGATAAAATCATGAATTTTTTTGCACGACGCGGGCACATATGCTATAGGAACGATGGTATTTTTTCATAATTTTTGGTGATGGAGAAGTATCCGAAAAATTCCCTCTACGCGGATTGCCCTTCGCGCGTCTACTGCTGTGGCCGATGGCCTCCGGGGGCTAGCATGCCGCCAAATCTTGCGTACGCGGCCTCTCACAAGTCTGGAAGTGTTGTGGCGGTTGCAAACGCCCGGCACGCGTGTCCGGGGTGTGCCCCCCCTCACGGACGGCGCCGCCGCCGGCACCTGGAGGGGGGAAACGGACGCGTGGGGTCTACACGGAGGGGATCTTGCTATGGGTCTGGCCCGGATGTTGCTCCAAAGTGTTCCTATGGGCTGACCTAACACAACCGGGTGGGGAGGTCCTCTTGTCAAAGCCCGTCCGTGCAAAGTCAAAGGGCTAGATCCCGTGGTCAAACGCTACAGGGTTAGGCGGGACGGGGG
>NW_025300521.1:0-907 GCF_018294505.1 Triticum aestivum
GGAAAGCTCTCAGATGGGATCGGCCCCGTTTAGTGCCGTTGGAGCTTAGCTGACGCGTCAAAAGGAAAGAGCGACTCCGTGGTACTATTGCCGCGTGAACCATGCATGTACTGCCCAGACGTGATTAACCTTTTCTTCTCGCTACTTATAGTGGAAAATTGTCAAACAAGTGGATGAACCCCGAGGTAAAAAAATCAATTGTCAACACTATTAGCTTTTTTAGTCATGAATACGATTTATTTGTTTGTTTGTTTGTGTGTGTGTGTGTATTTTCATTGAAAATTTGATGAGATTTGTGCGACGATTTAAGATCTAGTTTTTATCACAATGTTTTTTCTGGAGCATTCAATTTACACTTGCCTCAGCGTGAATATGTACACCTTGCAAGCAATCCATTTTTATTGTGAATTTATAGAAGAATATTTTCCATCCCTTAATTGTTTCTACATGGCGATCTTTAACTGGGTAAATCTATATGTTTTGCTAAAGGCTACATAAATCTATATGCTCCGAATTTTCAAAATATATTCCCATTTTCAAAAATTGTTCGCAACTTTAAAAATAATCGTACTTTTTTGTAAAGGTTCGTGTTTTAAGAAATTTATGTGAATTTCAGGAAATGTTCCGTTCAAATTTTTTGTACTATCTTTGTCTTAAAATCTGTGGATTTTTCAAAACAATTTTTTGTACTTTGGAAAATTGTTCAGGTTGCCAATTATATTCGGTAGTTCATGTTATGAATTCCAAAATTTTGTTCGTTATAAAAATGTTTACAATTTTAAATTTTTTGTCATTTCGAATTTTAAAATTATTCCAATTTTTTGGAAAAATATTTGTGTTTTTACCGAATTTGTTGAATATTTAAAAAATGTTACAAATTTGAAAAATATTCTTCTTTTAGTGATAT
>NW_025300522.1:0-907 GCF_018294505.1 Triticum aestivum
GTTATGTGACTTTCTTTATCGTTTAAAAAATGTTTCACAATTATTTAAAAACACTATTTAATCTAGAATTTATTAAGTATTTAAATTATATTAGTAATTTATTTTTATTATTTATGTAATGTTCATTATTTAATTTTTTATGTGCTTTTCATTATCGTTTAAAAAATGTTAAATAATTATTAAAAACACTATTTAATCTAGAATTTATTAAGTATTTAAATTATACATATATGAAAAGTTTACTTGTTATGTGCATTTTGTTATCGTTTAAAAAATGTTCTATAATTATTAAAAAACACTATATAATATACTATTTATTAAGTATTTAAATAAGAATTTAAATTCTATTTATATTATTTATATAATATTCATTATTTATATTATTTTAAATAATATAGGTACTAATAATGTGATTTGAGTGCGGTGAGACTAAAGTTGCGTAGAGTGGCAAACGATTTAATCTAGAATTTATTAAGTATTTAAATTATACATATATGAAAAGTTTACTATTGTTACGTGCATTTTGTTATCGTTTAAAAGATGTTCTATAATTATTAAAACACACTATTTAATCTAGTATTTATTAAGTATTTAAATTATAATTTAAATTCTATTTATATTATTTAAGACCGCAGTCAGGCGCGATTTTCACCGAAAACCGCATCGTCCCGAGCTCGTGGCTGGTTGGAACCGCGCGGGCTTTGTCATGAAGACTTATGCCGCCACCTGTTCTCCAGCGGAGATCCTCCATCTCCAGCGGAGATCCTCCACTTGTTCTTCAGCGGAGATCCTCCATCTCCACACCGGAGGCCTCTTCACGTCGCCGACCATCTACATGAAAAGTTGACGACGGATCTGGGTGGGTTCCAGATCCGCGGCTGCCGCCATGCCCATCATCGCCGGAGAC
>NW_025300523.1:0-907 GCF_018294505.1 Triticum aestivum
GATGTACAAGGTGCTGACCTACCTAACGGGAAAGGACCTAAGCGACCCTCCGGAGGGCTGGCTCCCGTTGTATGACCGCGACGACGCCGAGGAGGTCGTCGCAGCCATGCCTGTCTTCGACGACCTCGGGTTTGTGCGGCTGAAGTCTTCCTTGCCGCCTACTACCTTGGTGCCCCTCTCCTCCGATGTACAATCCTACAAGGCCACCGAGGATGACATCATGGCCGAATCCTCTGCCCTGGAGCAAAGGGAGCTCCTGCACGATCTGCCGGACGATGATGATGATGGCGAGCCCCCGGTGGTCGAGGTGCCGCGCCCTCCAGGGGTCGCCATGAGGTCTGCGGTGGCCTCCCTGAAGAAGCACCAGCGAGCAGTTGCGAAGAAGAGAAGGTCTGCGGTGATTCCTCCGGGAACAGCCCACCTTCGCCGACGCCGTCCCGGGCGGCGCCAATCGCAAGCTCCCCTGCTCCCAAGGGCTCGGCGCCAGCTGCTCCACCTCAGGTCCCGCTGCTGAGCATGAACAGGCAATACGCCTTCATTGACCAGTAAGCTTCTTCCTTATCCTTGCTTGTTAGTTCTTGAAGTGGTGCTGAACGTATTCTCTTGTCGCTAGGCAGCAACCGGCGAAGAAGCAGAGGGAAGGTATGGAGATCGCCGCGGCCGCAGGCGACGGAGCAACCTCCGCGGCCCTGGTCAAGAAGAGTGTTGCAGCCCCCGCAGCCGTAGGAGCAACGCCAGCTCCAGGGGATGTGGATGCCCGTCCTGAGGAAGTGGCAGGCCTGGCCCCTCCAGCGCCCAGCCTTGTCGCGGCCACTGGGGGCAATCAGTCTCCGGAGCTACCGATCCTTCATGAGGCTGAGGTTTCTTCTGCCTTGGCGTCGAGGGTGCCTCCTCCTTTGCCCAACGC
>NW_025300524.1:0-907 GCF_018294505.1 Triticum aestivum
TGTGGCCATAAGCCGACGCTTGAAGCGCTCCTGCTCGACGGGGTCCTCAGGCACGATAAATTCTTCGTCATTGAGGCTCGCCTCGTCTTCGGAGAGAGGCATGTAATTGTCCTCCTTCGGTTCTCCATTTGCTGCCTGCTCTGGAGGGCTAGCTTGTACATCCTCCGGCTCTACATCATGCTGGAGGGGATTGTGGTTGTCTTCGGCACTATCCGGAGTGTTATTATCTCCTGTGCTGGTATCACTACTTTTGTTGTGGCGGGACTTAGAGCGGCGCCGCTGACGTCGCCGCTTGGGTTGCTTCTTGGAGGGGTCATCCTCCGTTGTCTCATTGCCATTGCCTTCTTTAGGGGTGTCCACCATGTATATGTCGAATGATGAGGTAGCGGTCCAGGGCCCTGTGGGCGGTGGTTCCTGCTCGTCTCCTGCATCGTCGTCCATACCGTCGATGTCTTCGGAGTCGAAGTCGAGCATGTCGGTTAAATCGTCGATAGTGGCTACTAAGTGGGTGGTGGGTGGGCAGCGAATTTCTTCGTCGACCGCATCCCATTCTAGCCGGACATAGTTTGGCCAATGTTCTCCTGACAGGGAGAGAGACCTTAATGAATTTAGCACATCGCCGAAGGGCGAGTGCTGAAAGATATCCGCGGAGGTGAACTCCATGATCGGCACCCAGTCGGATTCGATGGGCACGGATGTAAGCGGCTCGGAGTCCGTGGCCGGAGGTGAATTCAGTGGTTCGGCGACACGGCTCCCGTAAGGGGTGAAGTCAGTATCCGGCTCTATCGCCACTGAGAGTGCGGCCTCCATGGCGGGGTCTATCACTCCGCTCTCGGATGGTGCAATTTGCTCCGGATTGGCGGCTGGAGTAGTTGAAGATGCGATTTCCCGAGTATTGTCCGATGGC
>NW_025300525.1:0-907 GCF_018294505.1 Triticum aestivum
GAGACGCCACGCGGCCCCACGAACTCTCTCACTCTCCCGTATCTCTCCCTCCGTCCCTATCCCCTCTGCTCTCTCTCTCTCACGATCGACCACGAGCACCCGAGAGCACCGACGAGCTCCACCGCGGCCAGTGTCCACCCCTCGCCTCGGCGATGCTTCCAGAGGAACCGCCGCGCCTTCCTCTTCGTCCCCACCAACTCACGTGACGCCGGGAGCCCTGCATCGCCGCCCACGACGCCGTTCCCCTCCTCGGCCACCGGAACTCGCCGCCGTTCGATTCGCCGGCTCCGGACCATCCCCGGCCTCGTCTCCGCCTTGAATGGATCCGCTGTGAGCCTCCGCTGCCTCTCCTGTGCTCGCCCCCTCCGTTCTCGCCCCCTAGCCCCAACTCCCACCGCGGCCGAGAGCTTCTCGCCGCCGGCCATGGCGTGGCCGTGGCCACAGCCACCGCAGCTTGTTCCCGAGCCCACCATCGTGATCAGCACGATCGCATGAAACCGTAGACACCCACAACGCCTCCTCCCGTGCTCTGTAACGCCACCCCGAGATTGCCCGAGCTCCGGCAGCCGCAAAAGAGCTCGCCGCCGGCAGCTCCGGCCACCCCAGCTCCTCCCACTTGCACTACCAGACGCGCGCGAGTCTGGGCTTCGCGTGGGTGGTCTCCGCCGCCCGAATGGTCGCCGGAGCGGCGATCCCGAGCCCCTCCGCCGCGTTTGCTGTCGCCGGCGGCTAAACGCCGGCGCATTAGCCCCGGTTGACCAGGGGGTTTGACCTCCCCTGGGTCAATGACATGTGGGCCCGGCCCTGACTAATTCTAGTTTAGGATTAGTTTAAATTTAATCAACTCTGTTAATTAATCCTGACACTGACCAGTGGGCCCGACCCCCCTAACCTTTTAATTAAATTA
>NW_025300526.1:0-907 GCF_018294505.1 Triticum aestivum
AGCTGGGTTGGCTATATATGGTAGCAAAAGATTAGCAATAATCAATTCAAAGATGCAATGTTGAATAAACGCTCAACGACGGTACTGTGCTGGTCCTAGGCTAGACCGGACTAGAGACGCGAGCCTAGAACACTAATGAGGTCACGGCGTAGCACAACTAGCATCAATGAAGGATACTAAGTAGCTCTTGACAGCAAGATATAAGTGAAGATCACAACGGCAGTGAAGATAATGATGAAAAACAACTGCCAAGCAGGATATACAACAACTCTCTCTCCAACTTTCCTCTTGAAAAGTTTGAGACAATTTTCTGATAAATTCTTTCAAAGAATGCTACTAACTCAAGCTTTCCAATGCAAAAAGAATCACTCAATTCCGAGTTGATATGATGAGTCAAAGAATTCTAAAACTGGCCTGAAAAATTGGAACAAGCTGTGTTCACAAACTTCGGAGGGCAAAAAGACCTATTTGGAAGCCGATTTTGAGGTGTCAAATATTGAATTAGCTTCTGCAACTATTTAGATGCGGCTCGTCGCTAGCTTCAATTTGACTACTCACGGAGCCAAAACGGACTTTGTATGACGAAGATACACCTGTTTTACTGAACAGTGCGCAAAACAGATTCCAATCCGAATTCAGGTACGAGATTGATTCTAGATAGATCCGTTTTTTTTTCTAATCTCCTTTTTTTTCTCACGCTTTTTTTTCTTTTTTCTTCTCTCTCTTTTTCTTTTTTTTTCTTTCCTTTTTTCTCTCTTTTTTCTCTTTCTCTTTTTTTCTCCCTCTTTCCAAGACAAACTAGATAAGATGCAGATTGGATCAGGCGAATATGTGAATGACCTCAACTATGATTATGACAATGAACAGTGCGTAGCACGTGGTGGAAATCAATAGATGAGATGGTGGA
>NW_025300527.1:0-907 GCF_018294505.1 Triticum aestivum
AAATTCAAGAGCCTTCAGCAAAGGAACACGGGGAAGCATCGCCTCGGAAGCCGTGGCTACCTTGGTAAAAGGCCCATATGGGATAAGGAGGACGCGGAACGTGAAGCCGCGGGTCTCCCAGACCCCTTCGCGAAGTTCACCAACCCCTTGGAGCATGACTTCATCAGGGCCCGCTACAAGTGGGACAAGGAGAAAAAGGTTTTTTACACGGACAATATCATGAGGAAATTGATTAGACTACTGGAGAAGCAACACTAGCTTGCAGCCGAAAGCCCTACTTCTCCGATGAGGCCCAAGTGGGCCACCCCTCTCAACCGAGCCTTGAACGAACTTAAGGGACTCCCTTTGGATCAGCGGCCACAACATGGTCGTGTGCACGGCGCTGGAGATGGCTCCACGTGGAAGGTGTTTTACAACGAGGGCCCGGAGGCCAAGAAGCTGAAAAAGAAGTTTAGTCAGGCGGACATCGACGCGAAGGTGAAGCTTGCGATCGAGAAAAAAGAAGCTGAGGATGCGAAAAAGGCAGCCGAGGACAAATATGAGATGCTACAGCCGGCAGTCAATGCAGCTGTAACTGCCTGCAGAAATGATTTTGCTACTAACTTGGTTCAAGTTATCATCAACTGGGTGAAGGAAAATCCAGACAAGACGGTACATGATTTCCCGATGCCCAGTTTCGTCGGTAGCAACTCCATGAACAACAACACCATCGCACCATCACTTGCTCACGCAACCGGGCCTCCTCTCACAGCCTCTCCCCTCATAGCAGCCCGTCCTCAGTCTCAGGCGTGCTAGGTGGGCCTTTGTCTTTGGCTGAGCTCGACGCCGTCGTGGTAATTACATGTCGCACCAAGACACACACACACACATATATATATATATATAATATATATATATTATATATATA
>NW_025300528.1:0-907 GCF_018294505.1 Triticum aestivum
AGTAAGTTTATTTTTAGTAAGAACTAGTTGAATTAATAGAACTAGTTGAATATGTCATATTTGTTGTTATTTTTTTAGTTTAAGCAATTAGTGATGTTATATGTATGATACTATTCGGGATGTATTAGCGATAACTTATAGGGTTTTTGTTTTTGCATAAATCAGGAGCCCCTCCATCATCCCCGCCGTCGTCACCGTCACCGACCCCCTCCGACCTCGAGGTGAGACCAGCCAAGTCTCCATGTCAATATGAGTCCTATAAGATATGATGTATATAAAAACATGTATATCTTGTGTTTCTCAAATAGGATATGTGGTTGCCCATGTGGCTGGTCATGTTTGCAGGTTATACCTCCGAGTGGCCTATGTTTTGCCAGAGTGTTGATTAATTTCTGTTCCGGCAAATTTCAGGCGCTCGATATGTCCTGTTTTAGCAAAGGTCATGCCGGAATTTTCCGTGAATTTTGTCATGACTTGTCCTAAAATATGTAGGAAATATCGAGTGGCCTGGATTTTCTAGAAGATAATTAAATGATATTTCGGGTTGACTTTAAGACTGTCGAGGCCGAAGAATCCCGACTGTTGTTGTGGGGGTCGTTTCTCCTTCTTCTCCGGGTGCTAGACCTTTGTTATGCACTGGGGAAAGGAGGAGTAACGACCATCACCGACGGTCTCAAATGTCAGAGAGGAATCAGTGAGGGAGAGTATCCACCATATATGAGAGGACGAAGAATCCCGACTGTTGTCGTGGGGGTGGCTTCTCCTTCGTTCCCATGTGCTAGACAATTTGGTGTAATGCACTCGGGAATGAAAGGAGGAGCTACCATCACCGACGGTCGAATATATACACCAGGTGAGCTGAGAGTTTTCAAGAAAAGACTCGACAGACCCATAGTCAACCCATGAT
>NW_025300529.1:0-907 GCF_018294505.1 Triticum aestivum
GGGGGGGGGCGGCGGCCAGGGGGAAACTTGCCTCCCAAGTCAGGTGGGGCGCCCCCCACCCCTAGGGTTTCCAACCCTAGGCGCAGGGGGAGGCCCATGGGGGGCGCCCCAGCCCACTAGGGGCTGGTTCCCTTCCCACTTCAGCCCATGGGGCCCTCCGGGATAGGTGGCCCCACCCGGTGGACCCCCGGGACCCTTCCGGTGGTCCCGGTACAATACCGGTGACCCCCGAAACTTTCCCGGTGGCTGAAACATGACTTCCTATACATAATTCTTCACCTCCGGACCATTCCGGAACTCCTCGTGACGTCCGGGATCTCATCCGGGACTCCGAACAACTTTCGGGTTTCCGCATACTAATATCTCTACAACCCTAGCGTAACCGAACCTTAAGTGTGTAGACCCTACGGGTTCGGGAGACTTGCAGACATGACCGAGACGCCTCTCCGGTCAATAACCAACAGCGGGATCTGGATACCCATGTTGGCTCCCACATGTTCCACGATGATCTCATCGGATGAACCATGATGTCGAGGATTCAATCAATCCCGTATACAATTCCCTTTGTCAATCGGTACGTTACTTGCCCGAGATTCGATCGTCGGTATCCCAATACCTTGTTCAATCTCGTTACCGGCAAGTCACTTTACTCGTACCGTAATGCATGATCCCTTGGCTAACTCCTTAGTCACATTGAGCTCATTATGATTATGCATTACCGAGTGGGCCCAGAGATACCTCTCCGTCATACGGAGTGACAAATCCCAGTCTCGATCCGTGTCAACCCAACAGACACTTTCAGAGATACCCGTAGTGTACCTTTATAGTCACCCAGTTACGTTGTGACGTTGGGTACACCCAAAGCACTCCTGCGGCATCCGGGAGTTACACGATCTCATGGTCTAAG
>NW_025300530.1:0-907 GCF_018294505.1 Triticum aestivum
GTTTGGTGTCACGGAACCCTGTTCACATCGTTTGGGGCTGTGAGCGAAACTCCGGCCGGATCTCCTCATGGATGGAACCCGAATAGGCGATAAACCTGGACTAGAGACTTGAGTGTTTAGGTAGGTCGTGGTCTACACCCACGTCGGCTTTCGCTTGAAGTCTGCCGAGCACATGTCGTGTGCAGACGCTAAGTGGTGGAAACATGTATGAAGAAGTACACCCCTGCAGGGTTAACATCATCTATTCGAATAGCCGTGTCCGCGGAAAAGGACTTCTGGGTTGCTTATATCAGTTCATAGACAAGTGAAAGTGGATACTCTAAAATACGCAAGATAAGCGTGAGTGCTATGGATGGCGTTCTCATAGGGAGACGGGAGCGGATCCATAGTGGTGTATTGGTTGGTGAATATGTGGACTCGTGTGCGCCACCTCAAAAGAATTACTTGCAGTCGTAGTTTAGGATAGCCACTGAGTCAAAGCTGGCTTGCTGCAGTTAAACCCCACCACCCCTTTGTTGATAATGATGCATATGTAGATAGTTCTGATGTAAGTCTTGCTGGGTACATTTGTACTCACGTTTGCCTATTTTATGTTTTTGCAGAGAGACTTCAGTCTCACTAGTATTTCCGCGTGGTCTTCGACGTTTAGCTTGTTACCTCAGCTACGATCTTGTGCCCTCGGCAGGATCTGATAGATAGTCAGGCTTCTCAGCCTTTTTCATTTATAGATGTCTGTACTCAGACATGATAGCTTCCGCATGTGCTTTGACTTGTATGCTCTGATTGTTGGGTCATGAGACCCGTGTTTGTAATATCTCGCTCCTCGGAGCCTATTGATTAAAATACTTGAGTTATAGAGTCATGTTGTGATGCCATGTTGTATTTGCACATATCGAGCATATTGTGT
>NW_025300531.1:0-907 GCF_018294505.1 Triticum aestivum
CGACGATCGAATCTCGGGCAAGTAACATACCGATAGACAAAGGGAATTGAATACGGGATTGATTAAGTCCTTGACATCGTGGTTCATCCGATGAGATCATCGTGGAACATGTGGGAGCCATCATGGGTATCCAGATCCCGCTGTTGGTTATTGACCGGAGAACGTCTCGGTCATGTCTACATGTCTCCCGAACCCGTAGGGTCTACACACTTAAGGTTCGATGACGCTAGGGTCATAAAGGAAGTTTGTATGTGGTTAACGAATGTTGTTCGGAGTCCCGGATGAGATCCCGGACGTCACGAGGAGTTCCGGAATGGTCCGGAGGTAAAGATTTATATATGGGAAGTCCTATTTTGGCCACCGGAAAATGTTCGGGATTTTTCGGTATTGTACCGGGAAGGTTCTAGAATGTTCTGGAGTGGGGCCCACCTGCATGGGGGGATCCACATGGACGTGGGTAGTGGGGGCAAGGCCCCACACCCCTGGTCAAGGCGCACCAAGATCCCCCCTTAGAAGGAATAAGATCATATCCCGAAGGGATAAGATCAAGATCCCTAAAAAGGGGGGATAACAATCGGTGGGGAAGGAAATAATGAGATTTCTTTCCTCCCACCTTGGCCAACACCCCAATGGACTTGGAGGGCAAGAAACCAGCCCCTCCACCCCTATATATACTGGGGAGGCGCATGGGAGCTATACACGAAGTTCTGGCACAGCCCTACCTCTCTTCCTACTCCTCCTCTCCCATGGTGCTTGGCGAAGCCCTGCTGGATTGCCACGCTCCTCCACCACCACCACGCCGTTGTGCTGCTGTTGGATGGAGTCTTCCTCAACCTCTCCCTCTCTCCTTGCTGGATCAAGGCGTGGGAGACGTCACCGGGTTGTACGTGTGTTGAACGCGGAGGTG
>NW_025300532.1:0-907 GCF_018294505.1 Triticum aestivum
TGGGGTGCGTTTACGTGTCCATCGTCAACACTCACAGTTTTGGCCAATTCTGACCCGTTTCGTGGACTATCACTCACCGTTTTGGGGTCCTGAAACGATTTCCATAGTTGTTGAACCCTAAGGTGCGCTTACGTGTCGGTCATCAACACTCTTAGTTTTGGCCGATTCTGGCCCGTTTGGTGGACTATTACTCACTGTTTTGGGGTCCCGGATTGATTTCCACGATTAACGAACCCCGGGGTGCGTTTACGTGTCGGTCATCAACACTCGAAGTTTTTGTCGATTCTGGTCCGTTTCGTGCACTACTACTTACCTTTTTGGGCTCCCAGAGGGGTTTCCACGATTGACGATCCCTGGGGTGCGTTTACGTGTCCGTCGTCAACACTCACTGCTTTGGCCAATTCTGACCCGTTTCGTGGACTATTACTCACAGTTTAGGGCCCCCGAAATGATTTCCATAGTTGTTGAACCCCAAGGTGCGCTTACGTGTCGGTCATCAACAATCGCAGTTCCGGCCGATTCTGGCCCGTTTCGTGGACTATTGCACACTTTTTTGGGGTCCTGAAGTGATTTCCATGATTGACGAACCCCGGGGTGCGTTTATGTCCCGTTTCGTGGACTATTACTCATTGTTTTGGGGTCCTGAAGTGATTTGCACGATTGACGAACGCCGGGGCGCGTTTATGTGTCGGTCATCAACACTCACAATTTTGGCCGATCCTGGTATGTTTCGTGCACTATTACTCACCGTTTTAGGGTGCGAGAGCGATTTCCACGATTGACGATCCCCGGGGTGCGTTTACGTGTCCGTCGTCAACACTCACTATTTTGGCCAATTCTGACCCGTTTCGTGGACTATTACTCATAGTTTTGGGGTCCCGAAACGATTTCCATAGTTGTTGAACCC
>NW_025300533.1:0-907 GCF_018294505.1 Triticum aestivum
TATATGGACACGGATTGGTGGTGGTATATGGATACGGATTCGGAGCGGTGGTGGTAGATGGCAGGGCGATGATGATGGTGCGGCGACGGCGTGACAACTTGTGAACAGAACTCGAAACTCTAAAAGACTAGACGCTAAGACCAGCAACTGAACACGACGATGCAACCGCAAATTCAACAAAGCAAATACAGAAAAGATTATGCAAGGCTCAGATTGGTTCGGATGGGATGAACTAACCCTAATTTTTTTTTGGCTTTTTTCGTGGACTATAGGTATGAAGAACAGACTCGATCTAAACTACGAAAAACTGTAAAATCTCACCGAGCAACCTGGAAATCTGATACCACTTGATAGAGGCAAAGGTGTCCCGTCTTTCGATGAGATGGTGGATTTCGCTTTGGTGGAAGTCGACTTTGACGATCCGACTACGAACGTGCGAGGACGTCGCGCCTTAGCAATCGCTAAACCAACTCCGAGAGGTTATTGACCACGCCGGAACACGATCAACCTGACCACGAGGGTCTGTTTCCTGCGAGCAAACGAAGAACAAGCAAGAAACTAAGATTGCAATCTGGATATTGCGAATATAAGATGAAAGCTTTATTGATCAAGGTGGGGTTCTGTGACGCCTTTGTCTGGTCGTTGAACACAAACGAAGTACGCGAAGTTGCAGCTATGGCGAACTTTTAATCTAAACAAAACCCAAAGTCTAAACGATGCCCTAAGGGCTGTATATATGGAGGAAGAGGGGGGAATTTCGTGGCCCTTGGTGGAGGGGTCCGAAATCAACCCTATCTCTTGTTTCCCCACACATACGGACTCTAAAAATAGCCTATACTTATGTATTTCGAAATTACATGGGCCTGGCCCAATAATAAGGTGACGCAGCACCTAAAATAGCCTCGGG
>NW_025300534.1:0-907 GCF_018294505.1 Triticum aestivum
TCAATCGTGGAAATCACTCCAGGACCCCAAAACTAAGTAATAATGCAAGAAATGGGACAAAATCGTCCCAAAATGCGCTTGTTGATGATCGACACGTAAACGCACCATGGGGTCAAACCACCGTGGAAATCACTTTGGGGACCCAAAACGGTGAGTAATAGTCCATGAAACGGGCCAGAATCGGCCAAAACTGCGAGTGTTGATGACCGACACGTAAACGGACCTTAGGGTTCAACCACTATGGAATCGCTTCGGGACCCCTAAATGATGAGTAATACTCCACGAATCGCGTCAGAATTGGCCAAAACTGTGAGTGTTGATGACAGAGACGCAAACGCACCCCGGGGATTGTAAATAATGGAAATCGCTCTGGGACGCCAAAACGGTGAGTAATAGTACACAAAACAGACCAGAAATTGGCCAAAATTGTGAGTGTCATTGACCGACACGTAAACGCACCACGGGGTTCGTAAATCATGGAAATCATGCTTGGACCAAAAAATAGAGTAATTGTCCAAGAAACGGGCCAGAATCGGCCAAAACTGCGAGTGTTGATGACCGACACGAAATGCACCCTGCGGTTCGTTAACCGTGGAAATCACTCCGGGGCCCCAAAACAGTGAGTAATAGTCCATGAAACAGGCCAGAATAAGCCAAAACTGTGATTGTTGATGACTAACACGTAAGTGCGCCTTGGGGTTCAACAACTATGGAAATCACAGCAGGCCCAGAAAACGGTGACTAAAAGTCCACAAAACGCGTTAGAATTGGCTAAAACTGTGAGTGTTCATAACCGACACGTAAACGCACCCGGGGCTTCGTTAATCGTGGAAAGCATTCCGGGGCCCCAAACCAGTGAGTAATTGTCCACGAAACGGGCCAGAATTGGCCAAAACTACTAGTATTG
>NW_025300535.1:0-907 GCF_018294505.1 Triticum aestivum
CGTCGGCGTCGGGGCAGCGCTTCGGCGTCGAGAGAGAGGAGAATGGGAAGTGGCAAAACTGCTAAGTGCAGTATTTATAGACGCACCTTTAGTCGCGGTTGGAGAGGCGGACCGCGACTAAAGGTACCCTTTAGTCGCGGTCCGCCTCCCCAACCGGGACTAAAGGGTTTTGGCGCCGCTTCCGTTCCCGCGCAGAAAGACCCTTTAGTCGCAGTTGGGGACAACAACCGTGACTAAAGGGTACCCTTTAGTCGCGGTCCGCCTCCCCAACCGGGACTAAAGGTCTGTGCTAGAACTGGCGCGGTGCGGTGGGATGTTTAGTCCCACCTCGCTAGCCGAGAGGCTTCGACAGTGGTTTATAAGCGCGGCTGCGCTCACCACTTCGAGCTCCTCTCAAATGCAGGCTTACGGGTCTATTCTGTCACTATGTGCCTGTGGGCCTACTCGGCCTTCTGCGGGCCTGAATCATGGCCCTTTAATGGGTTTCTAGTCGTATTCAGGCCGTGGTGGCCCAGTAGGTGGCATATTTTCTTTTTTTCTTCCTTTTTTCCTTTTTCCTTTTTTCTTCTGTTTTTTTCTTATGTTTTTCTTCTGTTTGTTTTTTTCTTCTGTTTTTCCTTTTTTCTTCTGTTTTTTTCTTCTGTTTTTTTCTTCCTTTTTCCTTCTTTCTTCTTCTTCCTTTTTCCTTTTAAAATCAGAAAAATAAAACTAATTCATTTTAAAATCTTAAAAATACAATTATATATCAAAAAAATCAGAAAAATAAAACTAATTCATTTTAAAACCCCTTGAAGGTTTGACAAAAGGTTTGATACATCATTCAGTTCATCGACCAAATACAAAGTTTGGTACAATAAATTATTACACATCAATTCTTCCCTTGTGTCCCTGCTTGCTTACGATTGTG
>NW_025300536.1:0-907 GCF_018294505.1 Triticum aestivum
TTTCACCCAACCGGATTTGAATCTCAGGCAGAGACGTTGGGTTGAATTGATCACTGACTTCGACTTAGGGATAACCTATACCCCAGGGAAAGCCAACGTCATGGCTGATGCGCTAAGTCGTAAATCTTATTGTAACAACCTGATGTTACAACAAAGTCAACCGCTTCTCCATGAGGAATTTCGAAAGCTTAACCTTCACATTGTTCCTCAAGGTTTTCTCTCCACCTTGGTGGCAAAACCTACCCTTACGGATCAAATTATCAAAGCACAGAAGGTAGATCCGGGAATCTCCCGCATCAAGAGGAACATTCAGAAAGGAATTGCGGATTGTTTCTCCATTAATGATCAAGGAGTCGTATACTTCGGGGATCGACTAGTAGTTCCCAAAGTGCGCAACCTAAGGCGATTAATCCTTAAGGAAGCTCATGAATCCCCTCTCACTATTCATCCCGGTAGTACCAAGATGTATCAGGATCTACGCCAGAGGTTCTGGTGGACTAGGATGAAGAGAGAAATTGCTCAGTATATTGCAAATTGCGACATCTGTCGTCGTGTAAAAGCAGAGCATCAACGGCCTGCTGGCACCCTTCAACCCTTAGCTATTCCTGAATGGAAATGGGATAAAATTGGTATGGATTTCATTACCGGCTTTCCCAGGACCAAAAGAGGGAATAATGCTATTTTCGTCGTGGTCGATCGTCTTTCCAAAGTAGCTCATTTCTTACCTGTTCGTGAGAGTATAACCGCTAGCCAGCTGGCAGACTTATACATCTCCCGAATAGTGTCCCTCCATGGTGTTCCTTTGGAAATCAATTCGGATCGAGGAAGTCTTTTCACCTCTCGATTTTGGGAAAGTTTCCAAAATGCTATGGGAACTCGTCTCTCCTTTAGCACCGCTTTCCACCCT
>NW_025300537.1:0-907 GCF_018294505.1 Triticum aestivum
TATGATCGCATCCAACATGTTACCCCCGCCTTCGTCCCTTATGCTTGCCACTCCCAGGTCCACTGCAAAGATGATTGTCATTCTTACTACCATTACAACCGTTGCCTAATAATGGATAATGCCCTATATTTACTACTTACTCCCCCCCCCCTCAAACACGGAGACGAGTTTACCACGGTTTCCACCCCTCCCTCTATACCGCAGCAACACGTATTTTTTTACCCCTTCCAGAACGCGCTCCTCGCGCCACAAAGCCGCCTCTAGACGCGTGACCAATGAGCAGCGAGCTAAAACATATCGCAAATGTCAAAAATAATATAACGGGGTTAATATATATCGCGCACATGTGATATGTTTGTCATGAGGCGCAAAAAAAATTAAAAAGGGAATGCAACACGAGGACTTCCCAAGAGGTCACCCATCCTAGTAATATTCTCGCCCAAGCACGCTTAACTTCGGAGTTCTGATGGGATCCGGTGCTTTAATGCTGGTATGATCGCATCCAACATGTTACCCCCGCCTTCGTCCCTTATGCTTGCCACTCCCAGGTCCACTACAAAGATGATTGTCATTCTTACTACCATTACAACCGTTGCCTAATAATGGAAAATTCCCTATATATACTACTTACTCCCCCCCTCAAACACGGAGACGAGTTTACCACGGTTTCCACCCCTCCCTCTATACCGCAGCAACACGTATTTTTTTACCCCTTTCAGAACGCGCTCCTCGCGCCACAAAGCCGCCTCTAGACGCGTGACCAATGAGCAGCGAGCTAAAACATATCGCAAATGTCAAAAATAATATAACGGGGTTAATATATACCGCGCACATGTGATATGTTTGTCATGAGGCGCCAAAAATAATTAAAAAGGGAATGCAACACGAGGACTTCCCAGGAGGTCAC
>NW_025300538.1:0-907 GCF_018294505.1 Triticum aestivum
TCACCATCTATTTTTAAAATGTTCATACAATATTAAAAAGAGTTCATAAAACATGAGTCGCACAAACTGTTTACAGAAAAGGAATGACATCACCTTGAATACGGGTCTAAGAAAGCATCTGAGATAACATCTAATTAAGGCCGCCATGGTACGTAGTAAGAAGCGAGCTACTAGCCATACATCCGAACAAGACAGACACACAAGGCATGGATGGCAGCAATGAGGACGGCAAGAAGGCAAGCACAGCTGATGTGCAGCCATGCCTGGTCAATTAACAAAACAGGGGCAGAGGTTAAGATGGCGGCAAGGCTATCTCCCTCTCCCTCTCCCTCCCCCTCTCCCTCTCCCTCTCTCCCTCTCCCTCCCTCTCTCTCTCTCTGAAATTTGCTTCGCATCCAAGCACATATTTGCTTGACGTCTTTCTTTTTCTAAAACATTATAAAGTTGTTGGACTTTGTTAGTGTTTCTAAAACGATATAACACCCTACTTAATTTTTTATAGAAAATGTTGTGTGTGTATTCAAAAAATTTAAATGCATCTAAAAAGATGCTAAATGTATTTTAAAAATATTCACCGTATATAAAAATATTCATCATATGTTTAAAAACATTTCACCATCTATTTTTAAAATGTTCATCATATATTAAAAACAGTTCATAATACATGAGTCGCACAGACTGTTTACAGAAAAGGAATGACTTGACCTTGAATACGGGTCTAAGAAAGCATCTGAGATAACATCTAATTAAGGCCGCCATGGTACATAGCAAGAAGCGAGCTAGTAGCCATACATCTGAACAAGACAGACACACAAGGCATGGATGGCAGCAATGAGGACGGCAAGAAGGCAAGCACAGCTGATGTGCAGCCATGCCTGGTCAATTAACAAAACAGGGGCAGAGGTTA
>NW_025300539.1:0-907 GCF_018294505.1 Triticum aestivum
AGCACAACCTGATGACCTATGAGGCGTACGATATCAACGGCTACACATTCTACACCGAGGCCAAGGACATGAAGAGCGATGGTTATCAGAACTCCGGGGTAACGATGGAATCCTACACCGGTAACGACAAGGACAGATACTACGGAAGGATCGAGGAGATCTGGGAGCTGAGCTACGCTGGAGAGAAGGTCCCGATGTTCCGTGTCAGATGGGCCAAGAACGTCATAAAAGAAGACCGGTATTTCACCACCATGGTTATACCCGAAGCCAAATCCAAGACCGCGGGCGCAAACGTCACCGCGAAAAATGAGCCATGGGTACTGGCTTCCCAAGTGGACCAATGCTTCTTCATTACCGACCCGCCAAAGCCCAGTCGTGTTGTCGTGAGGAGAGGCAAAAGGAAGATCATCGGAATGGATGGAGTAGCCAATGAGCAAGACTTCGACAAGTACGGTGACCCGAGGATCAAACATGACGACGATGATGAAGTAGCAGCATACACCACAAGAAGAAGCAGGACCACCCTACCTAAAGGACGTCCGTTCCACAGAAGAACTCCATTTGCGAAAAAGAAGGGCAAGAAGATTGTGAACAGATAGCTAGCTAAGATCGATTGTATTTAAATCGTAGCCTTCATTTCTCGATTGTATTTCATGGGTACTTTTTGAACTATCATGAATATTTTTAAATTTCATGGACACTCGATCTCGATCCCCCTCCATCTCGATCGCTATCCCACCTCGCCAGATCCGCCCCCCCTCGCCGCCGAGCACCCCCCCAGTCCACCGGCCGCCGCCGCCGACCCCCCGCACCCTCGATATTATTTAAACAAGTTTGAACATATTTAAACATAAATAAGTATCAAACAACTTTTTAAATGCTAAAAAAAATTTGTGGAGCCTGGGAG
>NW_025300540.1:0-907 GCF_018294505.1 Triticum aestivum
TTGGCCGCTCCCGCTCAACTACGGAGACGAGTTTTACCACGGTTCAACTGCACCAGTGCCTATTTACCATGGTTTCGACCCCTTTCAGAACACGCTTGCCGCCGCTAGACGCGTGAATAATGAGCAGCGAGCTAAAACTTACCGTACACGTGCAAAATAATAAAACGTGCTAAACATACGTCGCGCTCGTGCGTTTTGTTTTGCACGCGGTGCAAAAAAATTAAAAAGGGAATGCAACACGAGGACTTCCCAGGAGGTCACCCATCCCAGTACTACTCTCGCCCAAGCACGCTTAACTTCGGAGTTCTGATGGGATCCGGTGCTTTAGTGCTGGTATGATCGCATCCGACATGTTACCCCCGTCTTCGTACCTTATGCTTGCCCCTCCCAGCTCCACTACACACACGATTGCACATTCCTTTGGCCGCTCCCGCTCAACTACGGAGACGAGTTTTACCACGGTTCAACTGCACCAGTGCCTATTTACCATGGTTTCGACCCCTTTCAGAACACGATTGCCGCCGCTAGACGCATGAATAATGAGCAGCGAGCTAAAACTTACCGTAAACGTGCAAAATAATAAAACGTGCTAAACATACGTCGCGCTCGTGCGTTTTGTTTTGCACGCGGTGCAAAAAAATTAAAAAGGGAATGCAACACGAGGACTTCCCAGGAGGTCACCCATCCCAGTACTACTCTCGCCCAAGCACGCTTAACTTCGGAGTTCTGATGGGATCCGGTGCTTTAGTGCTGGTATGATCGCATCCGACATGTTACCCCCGTCTTCGTCCCTTATGCTTGCCCCTCCCAGCTCCACTACACACACGATTGCACATTCCTTTGGCCGCTCCCGCTCAACTACGGAGACGAGTTTTACCACGGTTCAACTGCACCAGTGCCTATTTAC
>NW_025300541.1:0-907 GCF_018294505.1 Triticum aestivum
CGGAAGAACTCCATTCTTCTTGGTCTATGGAGCCGAAGCAGTCTTGCCAAGTGATCTTCTCCACAATGCTCCTCGAGTCGAAACCTACAACGAAGCAGAAGCTGAACAAGCGCGGCAGGACGCAGTCGACCTTTTAGAGGAAGAAAGGGAGATGGCTCTGATCCGGTCGACCATCTACCAACAAGATCTGCGCCGTTTCCACGCTCGAAATGTGAGAGGTCGAGCCTTCCAGGAAGGGGATCTGGTGCTCCGAGTGGATCAACACAAACCACATAAGCTTGCTCCTTCTTGGGAAGGCCCTTTCATCGTCACCAAGGTTCTCCACAACGGGGCATACCGTCTTTACAACGTCGAGCATAATATCGACGAGCCTCGAGCTTGGAACGCGGAGCTACTCCGCCCGTTTTACACTTAAGTTGTATCACTCGGATGAGTTGCAATAAATAGCTTCTGTAATTCATGGGTTTAGAAATAATTGTGTCAGCACTTTTTCTTTTTGTCCACATAAAAACTCCCCCTCAGTGGGTGGCTTAGCTGCGAATCCGTTTCGCCTAAGTTTGGAAAAATCCTGTCGAGTGGTGAGCCAGACTCACACTCGGAGGCTTAGCTGCGAATCCGTTTCGCCTAAGTTATAAAAATCCTGTCGAGTGGTGAGCCAGACTCACACTCGGAGGCTTAGCTGCGAATCCGTTTCGCCTAAGTTTATAAAAATCCTACCGAGTGGTAAGCCAGCCTTCCACTCGGAGGCTTAGCTGCAGTCCAAGCACTCGCCTAAGTTTATCAAAATCCTACCGAGTGGTGAGCAATCCTTTCACTCGGGGGCTTAGCTGCAGTCCAAGCACTCGCCTAAGTTATAAAAATCCTACCGAGTGGTGAGCAATCCTCTCACTCGGAGGCTTAGCTGCAG
>NW_025300542.1:0-907 GCF_018294505.1 Triticum aestivum
TTCTGACATCATTTGCTATTTTTCAGTCATTTACCGATTTGTTTAGAGAGCTAAATGACGGTGAAATTCAAAATCACTACAAAATGAACTCTAAAAATGTTGGAACTTGGCATGGTATCATCATTTCGCTCGCATAGCATGTGCAAAAGAGTAGAGAGGGTCACGGCGAAAACTGGACGCACCTCGTGTACAAACTAGACAATCTCTTTCGGAGTATCAGGGTTTCGGACAAGAACTCATCTTTTACACGGGCACTTCAATGTTTTTCAAACTTATTTGAACTCCAGCCTATTTTTGCATTCAGTATGCATCATTCAAAGCGACGTCATCAATTTCCAACACGTTCTAACATCACTTGCTCTTTTTCAGTCATTTACCGATTTGTTTAGGGAGCTAAATGACGGTGAAATTGAAAATCACTACAAAATGAACTCTGAAAATGTTGGCACTTGGCATGGTATCATTATTCCGCCCGCATAGCATGTGCAAAAGAGTAGAGAGGGTCACGGCGAAAACTGGACGCACCTCGTGTACAAACTGGACAATCTCTTTGAGTATCAGGGTTTCGGACGAGAACTCATCTGTTACACGGGCACTTCTATGTTTTTTAAACTTATTTGAACTCCAGCCTATTTTTGCGTTCAGTATGCATCATTCGAAGCGACGTCATCAATTTCCAACACGTTCTGACATATTGCTGTTTTTCAGTCATTTCCCGATTTGTTTAGACAGCTAAATGACGGTGAAATTTAAAATCACTACAAAATGAACTCTGAAAATGTTGGAACTTGGCATGGTATCATCATTTCGCCCGCATAGCATGTGCAAAAGAGTAGAGAGGGTCATGGCGAAAACTGGACGCACCTCGTGTACAAACTGGACAATCTCTTTCGGAGTATCAAGGTTT
>NW_025300543.1:0-906 GCF_018294505.1 Triticum aestivum
ATTCCAAATTTATGAGACACCAAAGTGTTGAATCTCAGGTTTTCCCTCCTAACCATCCAACCACTGGTGGCCGCTGCGGCCGGGACGAACCCCGCCAAGAAGAGGTGCACTGGCTGAAGCTGCAGCTCACGGAGCCAGCTGATGAACTCTGCTGGTCCAAGCCGCACAAGGGCGACGAGAGAGTAACTGGAGATGGCGGCCGTGACAACGGCCAGGAAGTTGTCCACGATGCGCTGGTACACGCCCTTGAGGCGCATGCTGCTATTTTTTTGAAACGTTGAGGCTCATGCTGCTTGGTTCCGTAGGTGTGGCTGTTTATGCTTTTCTTGTACGAGGGGTTACTTACGTGTGGGTGTCGTGTGGCTGTTTATGCTTTTCTTGTACGAGGGGTTACTTATGTGTGGGTGTCTTTGGTGCGTTTAGTGCTTGCACTTATATAGGTCGTGGCTCCCGTGCTGCAGATCATGCCTGAGCTATAGACGATGTGTGGGGAGCCCGCTTCGCCTCTGTCGACGGTACATGTGAACTCACTTGTGACCTCGACTGTGGTTATTATGGTGCCACCTACACCACCACCGTTGGAGCCCCGTGCCCAGCTTGGAGGATTGGTTGTTTGGGCATTGTGTCTTCCACTTTCCTGAGCTCATCGGGCACATGGTTCCCACGGGTGACTAGGTTGCGGCGTCCTGTGCATTGGCACCTAGGATCTCTTCATTAAAAAGCTTCATGGAATAATCGCCAACTTGGAGGTTGCTAGACCTACATCTGCCAAGATGATTGGTTGCCTCCTGAAGGAGAAAGCAATCGGAGACAATAGAAAGAGGATGTGCGCTAGCCATCGTTCCGGCATCCTAAGGACAAATCATTCAATCGCAAAAGTAAGAAGAGTGGCACTATCGGGAAGGT
>NW_025300544.1:0-906 GCF_018294505.1 Triticum aestivum
TCTTTGGCCAAAAGAAATGTGTAGCAAGTACGTCCTCCGTCTTCTTCACGCCAAAGTGTCCCATTAATCCTCCTCCATGCGCCTCCTGCAACAACAAAAGACGAACGGAGCTAGCTGGAATGCATAGCTTGTTAGCACGAAACACAAATCCATCGTTAACAACAAACTTGTTCCACATTCTTCCTTCTTTACAATTCTGCATTACATCTTTAAAATCAGCATCATGCACATATTGATCTTTCATGGTCTCCAAACCAAATATTTTGAAGTCAAGTTGTGAAAGCATAGTATAGCGACGAGACAATGCATCAGCAATAACATTTTCTTTTCCCTTCTTGTGTTTAATGACATAAGGGAAAGTCTCAATGAATTCAACCCATTTAGCATGTCTGCGATTCAGTTTAGCTTGACTTTTAATATGTTTCAAATGTTTCATGATCAGAATGTATAACAAATTCTTTGGGCCATAAATAATGTTGCCATGTTTCTAAAGTCTGAACAAGAGCATATAATTCTTTATCATAAGTAGAATAATTTAGACTAGGCCCACTCAATTTTTCAGAAAAGTATGCAACAGGTTTGCCATCTTGTAATAACACACCTCCTAATCCAATTCCACTAGCATCACATTCAAGCTCAAAAGTCTTATTAAAATCAGGAAGTTGGAGTAAAGGAGCATGTGTCAACTTATCTTTCAATACCGTGAAGGCTTCTTCCTGTGCGGTACCCCAAAGAAAAGGCACATCTTTCTTTGTAAGCTCATTGAGAGGTGCAGCAATGGTGCTGAAATCTCTCACAAAACGCCTATAGAATCCAGCGAGGCCAAGAAAACTCCTCACTTGTGTGACCGTTTTGGGTTGCGGCCAACTCTCAATAGCTTCAATCTTGGCTTTATCAACTTCAATT
>NW_025300545.1:0-906 GCF_018294505.1 Triticum aestivum
CCGTTTCATTGCCGTCCGTGAGGGGGGCCACAACCCGGAGACGCGTGCCGCCTCTTCGGACATGCCACAACACCACCCCGCATGTATGAGGGCCCGGTACGACGCTCCGGTGGCATTGCTACCCCCCAGGGCCCCCGTCCCGGCTAACCCTGTAGCGTTTGACCACGGGATCTAGCCCTTTGACTTTGCACGGACGGGCTTTGACCAGTGGACCTCTCCACCCGGTTGTGTTAGGTCGGCCCAGAGGAACACTTTGGAGCAACATCCGGGCCAAACCCACAGCTACATCCACTCCGTGTAGACCCGACGCGTCCGTTTCCCCCCTCCAGGTGCCGGCGGCGGCGGCGTCCGTGAGAGGGGGGGGGGGGCACACCCCGGAGACGCGTGCTGGGCGTTTGCAACCGCCTCAACACTTCCAAATTTGTGAGAGGCTACCTACGCAAGATTTGACGGTATGCTAGCCCCCGGAGGCCGCCGGCCACAGTCGTAGACGTGCGAAGAGCAATCCGCGTAGAGGGAAGTGTTCAGATACTTCTCCATCACAAAAAATTATGAAAAATTACCATCAGTCCTATAGCACATGTGCCCACGTTGTGTAAAAAACTCATGATTTTATCGCGCTCCAAGTATTTAATAATATTCACGCTGCATCGTTACCGCAGAACGTCTACTACCGTTTCATTGCCGTCCGTGAGGGGGGCCACAACCCGGAGACGCGTGCCGCCTCTTCGGACATGCCACAACACCACCCCGCATGTATGAGGGCCCGGTACGACGCTCCGGTGGCATTGCTACCCCCCAGGGCCCCCGTCCCGGCTAACCCTGTAGCGTTTGACCACGGGATCTAGCCCTTTGACTTTGCACGGACGGGCTTTGACCAGTGGACCTCTCCACCCGGTTGTGTTA
>NW_025300546.1:0-906 GCF_018294505.1 Triticum aestivum
CCCCGATTTAATCGTACACTAATCATGCACGCAAATGTGTACGATCAAGATCAGGGACTCACGGGAAGATATCACAACACAACTCTAAAACATAAATAAGTCATACAAGCATCATAATACAAGCCAGGGGCCTCGAGGGCTCGAATACAAGTGCTCGATCATAGACGAGTCAGCGGAAGCAACAATATCTGAGTACAGACATAAGTTAAACAAGTTTGCCTTAAGAAGGCTAGCACAAACTGGGATACAGATCGAAAGAGGCGCAGGCCTCCTGCCTGGGATCCTCCTAAACTACTCCAGGTCGTCGTCAGCGGGCTGCACGTAGTAGTAGGCACCTCCGGTGTAGTAGGAGTCGTCGTCGACAGTGGCGTCTGGCTCCTGGGCTCCAGCATCTGGTTGCGACAACCAGAAAGAAAGGAAAGGGGAAAAAAAAGGGGGGGGAGAAAGCAACCGTGAGTACTCATCCAAAGTACTCGCAAGCAAGGAACTACACTACATATGCATGGGTATATGTGTAAAGGGCCATATCAGTGGACTGAACTGCAGAATGCCAGAATAAGAGGGGGATAGCTAGTCTTATCGAAGACTACGCTTCTGGTCACCTTCATCTTGCAACAGGCAGAAGAGGGTAGGTCGAAGTCCTCCAAGTAGCATCGCATAGCATATCCTACCCGGCGATCCTCCCCTCGTATCCCTGAGGGAGAGCGACCACCGGTTGTATCTGGCACTTGGAAGGGTGTGTTTTATTAAGTATCCGGTTCTAGTTGTCATAAGGTCAAGGTACAACTCCAAGTCGTCCTATTACCGAAGATCACGGCTATTCGAATAGATTAACTTCCCTGCAGGGGTGCACCAACTTACCCAGCACGCTTGATCCCATTTGGCCGGACACACTTTCCTGGGTCA
>NW_025300547.1:0-906 GCF_018294505.1 Triticum aestivum
GCTATAAGACCCTGAAATTGAAAAGCATTTCAAATGAACTCTGAAGAGGTTGAAAGTTGGCTTGATAGCATCATTTGACCCACATAGAATGTGCAAGAAGTAGAAAGGGTTACGGCAAAACCTGGATGCACTTCGTGTACAAAACGGACAACCTCTTTCGAAGTATCAGGGTTTCATACGGAAACTCGTCTGTTACAAAGGGGTTTCATTTTTTTGAACTTATTAGAACTCCATAGTTTTTGTGTGCTCAAAATGCACCATTCAAAGCCACATCATCAATTTTCAACCCTTTCTGACTTCATTTGTTATTTTTCATGCATTTACTGATTATTTTGAGCTATAAGACCCTGAAATTGAAAAGCATTTCCAATGAACTCTGAAAAGGTTGAAATTTGGCATGGTATCATCATTTGACCCACATAGCATGTGCAAGAAAGTAGAGAGGGTTATGGCAAAAACTGGATGCACTTCGTGTACAAAACGGACAATCTCTTTCGAAGTATCAGGGTTTCATACAGAAACTCGTTTGTTACAAAGGGATTTCATTTTTTTGAACTTATTTGAACTCCATAGTTTTTCTGTGCTCAAAATGCACCATTCAAAGCCGCATCATCAATTTTCAACCCTTTCTGACTTCATTTGTTATTTTTCATGCATTTACTCATTATTTTGAGCTATAAGACCCTAAAATTGAAAAGCATTTCAAATGAACTCTGAAAAGGTTGAAAGTTGGCATGGTATCATCATTTTACCCACATAGAATGTGCAAGAAGTAGAGAGGGTTTCGGCAAAAACTGGATGCACTTCGTGTACAAAACGGACAATCTCTTTCAAAGTATCAGGGTTTCATACAGAAACTCGTCTGTTACAAAGGGATTTCATTTTTTTGAACTTATTTGAACTCCA
>NW_025300548.1:0-906 GCF_018294505.1 Triticum aestivum
CGTGTTTGAGATCACGCATCAGTCGAGGCTTCAGTCCCTTGAGAATCAGTCCATTAGCTCGCTCTGCTTGTCCATTCGACTGCGGATGGGCGACTGAAGCGTAGTCGACTCGTGTGCCCTGGGAGTTGCAGAAAGTTCTGAATTCTTCTGAGTCAAAGTTCGACCCATTATCCGTGATGATGCTGTGCGGGACTCCATATCTGAATATTAGTTCCCTGACGAAGCTAACAGCAGTACCGGTGTCAAGGCTCTTGATTGGTTTAGCCTCGATCCACTTGGTGAACTTGTCGACTGCCACCAGTACATGCGTGAAGCCACTTCGTCCTGTTCTCAAAGGACCGACCATGTCCAGCCCCCAAACTGCAAAAGGCCAGACGAGTGGGATGGTCTTCAAAGCTGACGCAGGCTTGTGCGACATATTCGAGTAGAACTGACATCCCTCGCACTTATCTACTATCTCTTTTGCCATCTCGTTCGCCTTGGGCCAGTAAAATCCGGCTCGGTATGCTTTGGCCACGATGGTCCGAGAGGACGCATGATGACCACAGGTCCCCGAGTGAATATCATTGAGGATGAGTCGACCTTCTTCTGGTGTTATGCACTTCTGACCGACTCCAGTCGCGCTTTCTCTATATAATTGTCCTTTGATTACGGTAAAGGCCTTAGATCGACGGACGATCTGCCGAGCCTCTTCCTCATCCTCCGGAAGCTCTTTCCTCAAGATATATGCGACATACGGGATCGTCCAGTCGGGAATGACCACCAAAACCTCCATGATCAAGTCGACCACCGCTGGGACTTCAACTTCAGTCGGATCTGTGGCGCTCTTGGGCTGCGGAGTTTCTTCGGTGAAAGGATCCTCTTTGACTGACGGAGTGTGTATATGCTCCAAGAACACACCACTCG
>NW_025300549.1:0-906 GCF_018294505.1 Triticum aestivum
TCTTCGGGCTCCGACCATCGTCGCCGTCGAATTCGTCGTCTCCAGCGCGTCCCCGAGCCCGCTAACCATCCCTGCAGCTCCGCGGTGAGCCCCGGATCGTTTCCCCCTTCTTCCCTGGTCTCTCCCGACCTCTAGGCCCTAGCCCCACCTTGGCCGAGAGCTCCACGCCGTCGGCGATGTCGCCGTCATGGCCACGGTCACCGTAGCACCCAACCGAGCACACTACCATGCTCCACACCTCACCAGGAGCACGCAGCACGCACCAACACCTCCCCTAACCCCCTGCAACATCGATCCCGACCGCACCCGAACTCCGGCGGCCGCAGCCGAGCTCGCCGCCGTCGACTCCGGCCACCCCAGGCCCAGCCACGGCCACCGTTCGACGCGCGGGAGCAAGAGCTTTCGAACGAGCCCAAGAACGGCCTCGCCCGTGCCCTGTAGCGCGATCCCGCATCGCGCCGCCGTCTCGGGCCTCGCCGGCGTCACGTCGCCGGTGGGTTTGACCCACCTTGACCACGGCAGGACACCCCCTGAGTCCCTGACAGGTGGGCCCAGCCCTGTAGCTAATTAGGATTAGTGCTAACCACTGTTAGTTAACCCCCTGACACTGACTAGTGGGCCCCAGCGCCACTAATTAGTAATTAGGATTAAATTAAACCTGTTAAACCCCCCTGTCACTGACGTGTGGCCCCCACACGTCAGGTTTGACTTCAGCCAGCCGCAGTTGACCACTGACGTCATGCTGACGTCATGCTGGCGCAATAATTATAATTTCTGGATTTAATTTTAATCAGGAAATTCCAGAATATTATTTAAACTTCAAAAATTCATAACTTTTATTCTGTAACTCCAAATTGGACAAATTATATATGAAAAATGATCAGAAAAATCCAATCTATCCATCTG
>NW_025300550.1:0-906 GCF_018294505.1 Triticum aestivum
CAGGGTTTCGGACGAGAACTCATCTGTTACGCTGGCACTTCATTTTTTAAACTTATTACAACTCTAGACTTTTTTTGCGTTCCGTACGCACCATTCAAAAGCGACGTCATCTATTTTCAAAACTTTCTGACATCATTTGCTATTTTTCAGTCATTTACCGATTTGTTTAGAGAGCTAAATGACCGTGAAATTGAAAATCACTACAAAATGAACTCTGAAAATGTTGAAACTTGGCATGGTATCATCATTTCACCCACATAGCATGTGCTAAAGAGTAGAGAGGGTTACGGCAAAAACTGGACGCACTTCGTGTACAAACTGGACAATCTCTTTCGAAGTATCAGGGTTTCTGACGAGAACTCATCTGTTACATGGGTACTTCATTTTTTTAAACCTATTACAACTCCAGACTTTTTTGCATTCCGTAGACACCATTCAAAGCGATGTCATCAATTTTCGAAAAATTCTGACATCATTTGCTAGTTTTTTAGTCATTTACCGATTTGTTTAGAGAGCTAAATGACCGTGAAATTGAAAACCACTACAAAATGAACTCTGAAAATGTCAAAACTTGGCATGGTATCATCATTTCACCCACATAGCATGTGCAAAAGAGTAGAGACGGTTACGGCAAAAACTGGACGCACTTCGTGTACAAACTGGACAATCTCTTTCGGAGTATCAGGGTTTCGAACGAGAACTCATCTGCTACACTGGCACTTCATTTTTTAAACTTATTACAACTCCAGACTTTTTTTGCATTCCGTATGCACCATTCAAAGCGACGTCATCAGTTTTGAACACTTTCTGACATCATTTGCTATTTTTTAGTCATTTACCGATTTGTTTAGAGAGCTAAATGTCCGTGAAATTGA
The DNA here is from genome assembly GCF_018294505.1 of Triticum aestivum. NCBI lineage: Eukaryota > Viridiplantae > Streptophyta > Magnoliopsida > Poales > Poaceae > Triticum > Triticum aestivum. The sequence goes on from NW_025300550.1 coordinate 876, forward strand.
AAATCACTACAGAATGAACTCTGAAAATGTC
>NW_025300551.1:0-906 GCF_018294505.1 Triticum aestivum
AGGATCCCAGGCAGGAGGCCTGCGCCTCTTTCGATCTGTATCCCAGTTTGTGCTAGCCATCTTATGGCAACTTGTTTAACTTATGTCTGTACTCAGATATTGTTGCTTCCGCTGACTCGTCTATGATCGAGCACTTGTATTCGAGCCCTCGAGGCCCCTGGCTTGTATTATGATGCTTGTATGACTTATTTTATTTGTAGAGTTGTGTTGTGATATCTTCCCGTGAGTCCCTGATCTTGATCGTACACATTTGCGTGCATGATTAGTGTACGATTAAATCGGGGGCGTCACAAGTTGGTATCAGAGCCGACTGCCTGTAGGAATCCCCCTTCCAACTCCTTGGCCGAAGTCGAGTCTAGACTTTACAAAACTTTTACTAACATGGCTGTGCGGCCCATGGGCCCACGTCGCCATTTTGTGGTAGTAGGATCTTTTACTCCTCGACCTTTACTCTGGGACTCTGAACTCTCTTCTACTCGGGTTAAACGATTTCTACTAAAATCTGACTTTAGGTTCTCGAAAATACTTTCTCCCGGAGAGCCCCTTCAGTCCAGGTGATCGCCGACTGCACCAGAAGATTTCGAAGTTACTCGCCGAAACTCTTTTGAGACTTTGTGTCCGTTGCTTTTGCAATTCCCTACCATCGAAATATCCCTATGGATAAATACATACACTTGACGTTCTTACTTTTATTCCCAGTTGATCTTGTTATTACAAGATACCCCGAAATTCTCTCTATTGATCCGAGAATATCTTGTGCCTACTGTCTTGCAATTCCTTGTCACCTGAATACCCCTATGGATAATTCTCGCACTTGTCGAGTATCCGCTTATCCCCAGTTGTTCATGTGTTTCGCAAAAGTCTTCAAAATAATATTCGATCTTCCGAAAATCCTCTAGAGCCTTT
>NW_025300552.1:0-906 GCF_018294505.1 Triticum aestivum
TAGAGAGGGTTACGGCAAAAACTGGATGCGCTTCGTGTACAAAACGGACAATCTCTTTCGAAGTATCAGCGTTTCATACTGTTACAAAGGGATTTCATTTTCTTGAACTTATTTGAACTCCATAGTTATTCTGTTTTCAAAATGCACCATTCAAAGCCACATCATCAATTTACAACTCTTTCTGACTACATTTGTTATTTTTCATGCATTTACTGATTATTTCTATCTAGAAGACTATGAAATTGAAAAGCATTTAAAATGAACTCTGAAAAGGTTCCAAGTTGACATGGTATCATCATTTCACCCACATAGCATGTGCGAGAACGTAGAGAGGGTTACTGCAAAAACTGGATGCACTTCGTGTACAAAACGGACAATCTCTTTCGAAGTATAAGGGTTTCATACGGAAACTCGTCTGTTACAAAGGGGTTTCATTTTTTTGAACTTATTTGAACTCCATTGTTTTTCTGTATTCAAAATGCACCATTCAAAGCCACATCATCGATTTACAACCCTTTCTGACTTCATTTGTTATTTTTCGTCCATTTACTGGTTATTTTGAGCTATAAGACCATGAAATTGAAAAGCATTTGAAATGAACTCTGAAAAGGTTCCAAGTTGGCATGGTATCAACATTTCACCCACATAGCATGTGCGAGACAGTAGAGAGGGTTACGGCAAAAACTGGATGCACTTCGTGTACAAAACGGACAATCTCTTTCGAAGTATCAGGGTTTCATACGGAAACTCGTCTGTTACAAAGGGATTTCATTTTTTTGAACTTATTTGAACTCCATAGTTTTTGTGTGTTCAAAATGAACCATTCAAAGCCACATCATCAATTTACAACCCTTTCTGACTACATTTGTTATTTTTCATGCATTTACTGATTATTTTGAGCTATAA
>NW_025300553.1:0-906 GCF_018294505.1 Triticum aestivum
ATCGATTACATCTTCGTGAAATCTCTCGACAAATGTGTCGTGATCATCATCATCATTCTGAGCTCATCCAGGATATCAATTGGATTCATGATGAGAAATACCATCCTTGCCTCGATGAATTGTATTATCATCGACCACCTTATTGCCTTCCCACCAACACAAGCTTGTTCATGTTTGGTGTTATACCTTGAGTTCCTTGCTGTCCAGCAATTGATCTTCCTTACCTCGGAAGTATTACCATCTCTTTTTGTCAAGAATGTGGTGAGAGTTTCACCACCCCTTAATAATTCTTGATATCATAATACTTCTTGCCATCTTCGTTCATTCCTTGGTCCCCGTATTGTTTTCAACCGGAATACCGACAATGGAGCTATGACGTGTGAATTCAAAACTTCTAGCAACCCTATTGCTTTGAAGTGAATGGGCGATAGTTCATTCTAAGTCCTTCGCTAATTGAATCACCATTCTGACATTGGTCGTGCAACTCAACCCATATTTCGGGCGCACCTTTCAACCAATGTTTAATTGGGTATGTTCTCCTTGAGTATACCTCATTATATTATCTGATTTGACAAATGTTATTTCTTTGTTCACATAATTGTGGAAATCCATCTTTCGAAAATCTCGATGGATTGTCGCTGAGTCCATCAGCCACCTCCTCATCCTCAACTTGGATTAATGATGAACTATTGCTTCAAGAACCCGCTCCCATAGTTCATTTCCCGAGAATCTTGCAATGTCATTTCGTCGATTTGCGTTGCACCTTTTCTTCTCAGGTATCCTAAGTCTGAGGTATCCTGACACCAATCGGATCTGAATCTCGGTCAGATATGATGGTTGGGACAACTTTCCAAGAGTTATGGTGTTGATCCTTTGATGACCCGGTAACCTGATGTCATGCCTAGC
>NW_025300554.1:0-906 GCF_018294505.1 Triticum aestivum
TTTTTTTATTGCCTCAGTCCTTTCTCTCTCCCACACAATGTTTTTTAATTGCGTGAGTTAATTTGGCACCGGAGCAAAGTAGGTGATCTAGATTGGGGCACCAGGTGAGCAATGGAGGGGCATCGACGCCAAATGCATTACAAGTGAATTTGGCACGTGTTTTGGCCTACATAGCCCACTTTGTACTCCCTCCGTCCCAAAATTCTTTTCTTAAATTTGTCTAAATATGGATGTATTTAGTTACATTTTAGTGTTAGATACATCTGTATCTAAACAAATGTAAGACAAGAATTTTGGGATAGAGGGAATACTACCTCGTATTTAGTATAAAATTTTGACCATAGATTTACCTAAGAAAATGCCAATGCATGTCACTAAAAATTACACCATTTCAAATTATGTTCAAATACGAATCCAACGATATAGTTCATAGTGACATGCATTAACATTTTGTCAGTTAAATCTATGGTCAAATTTCGATACTACAAAATTGGAAGAGTAAACCAGGACGGAGGTAATACTTGCTCTTAGGGTAACCATAGAGTTACTGGAGTAGTCTAAGTTACTTTCCACTATGACTAGCCTAGGCTACTATAGTAGTACAGCATAAAAACAATGTAGGTGATCACGTGAGAAAAAAAAATACTAAAAACATTTCTATTGGTGCAATGCGTAGATGTAGTTTTGAACACTACACTTGTCATCGTAATTTGGGAAAATTACGAAAAAATTGAGCTACGTTGTGATTACCATTTACTAATAGTAAAGAAGTTTCACCTTGATGAGTAGCTTCTCCATGCACGGAAAGCATGTAAGGAATCCAACAACTTGATCCAGATTGGGGCCGATAGATTTTCGTGCCAAGATCTTCACTATGCGCATGGACTGGGTCAAGCTTGTGGGAAT
>NW_025300555.1:0-906 GCF_018294505.1 Triticum aestivum
TGATAATTGTCTATTCTTCATGCTATAATTGTGTTATCCGGAAATCGTAATGCATGTGTGAATACATAGACCACAACGTGTCCCTAGTAAGCCTCTAGTTGACTAGCTCGTTGATCAACAGATAGTTATGGTTTCCTGACTATGGACATTGGATGTCATTGATAACGGGATCACATCATTAGGAGAATGATGTGATGGACAAGACCCAATCCTAAGCATAGCACAAAAGATCGTGTAGTTCGTTTGCTAGAGCTTTTCCAATGTCAAGTATCATTTCCTTATACCATGAGATCGTGCAACTCCCGGATACCGTAGGAGTGCTTTGGGTGTGCCAAACGTCACAACGTAACTGGGTGACTATAAAGGTACACTACGGGTATCTCCGAAAGTGTCTGTTGAGTTGGCACGGATCGCGACTGGGATTTGTCACTCCGTGTGACGGAGAGGTATCTCTGGGCCCACTCGGTAATGCATCATCATAATGAGATCAATGTGACTAAGGAGTTAGACACGGGATCATGCATTACGGTACGAGTAAAGAGACTCGCCGGTAACGAGATTGAACAAGGTATTGGGATACCGACGATCGAATCTCGGGCAAGTAACATACCGATTGACAAAGGGAATTGCATACGGGATTGATCGAATCCTCGACATCGTGGTTCATCCGATGAGATCATCGTGGAACATGTGGGAGCCAACATGGGTATCCAGATCCCGCTGTTGGTTATTGACCGGAGAGGCGTCTCGGTCATGTCTGCATGTCTCCCGAACCCGTAGGGTGTACACACTTAAGGTTCGGTGACGCTAGGGTTGTAGAGATATGAGTAGGCGGAAACCCGAAAGTTGTTCGGAGTCCCGGATGAGATCCCGGACGTCACGAGGAGTTCCGGAATGGTCCGGAGG
>NW_025300556.1:0-906 GCF_018294505.1 Triticum aestivum
CTGGTGGCGGCAACAATAGCGGCTCCAACAACGCACGTGGCGGCGGCCGGCCTTCCTACACCAACACTAGAGGCCGGCGCAACAACAACTCCAACAACAAGTCGTGTCCTGACACGGTCAGGTGCCAAATCTGCGGCAAACCGGGCCACTCAGCAAAAGATTGTTGGTACCGCTATGAGGAAGATGAAGATGACTCATCTCAAGATGAGAAGGTGGCTGGAGCAGCTGATGGCTCCTATGGCGTCGACACCAACTGGTATGTCGACAGCGGCGCCACAAACCACATCACCGGCGAGCTGGAGAAAGTGACCATGCGTGAAAAGTACCGTGGCAAGGACCACATCCACACTTCCAGTGGAGAAGGTATGAGAATTAGCCATATTGGCCACTCAATTATAAAAACCCCTCACAGAAAATTCACCTTAAAAGAATCTTGCATGTCCCTAGTGCTTCAAAAAATCTTCTTTCTGTTCACCGCATTACCATTGACAATCATGTCTTTCTTGAATTTCACCCTTTCTTCTGTTTGATCAAGGATCAGGCAACGAAGAAGGTGCTCTATCGAGGTAGATGCGTTCGTGGACTCTATCCCTTGATTCCGGAGATTAGAAGATTGAATAAACAAGTGTTTAGTGCCACCAAAGTGTCTTCAACACGGTGGCACGATCGTTTAGGACATGCATCTTTTTCTTTAGTTGAGCGATTGCTTAGGAAAAATAAGCTCCCATATGTTGGAGAGCGTGATGTCAAAACAATTTGTGATTCATGCCAAAAGGCCAAAAGTCATCAGTTACCCTATCCAGTTTCTACAAGTATTTCTACCAAACCATTGCAACTTATCTTTTCTGATGTTTGGGGTCCTGCCCCCTCTTATGTTGGTAGACATACATACTATGTTTGATTGAC
>NW_025300557.1:0-906 GCF_018294505.1 Triticum aestivum
TCAGAATTGGCCAAAACTGTGAGGGTTGACGACGGGCATGTAAACGCACCCCAGGGATCGTCAATCATGGAAATCTCTCCGGGACCCCACAACTGTGAGTAACAGTGCAGAAAACGTACCAGAATCGGCCAAAATTGTGAGTGTTGATGACCGACACGTAAATGCACCCCGGTGTTCATCAATCGTGGAAATCACTTCGGGACCCCAAAACTGAGTAATAGTCCAGGAAACGGGCCAGAATCGGCCCAATTTGCGAGTCTTGACGACCAGCACGTAAGCACATCTTGGGGTTCGACAAGCATCGAAATCGCTTTGGGACTGCAAAACGGTGAGTAATAGTCCATGAAAGAGCCTTGAATCGGTAAAACCTAGGGTTATTGATCAACGATACATAAACGCACCCCGGGTTTCTTCAATCATGGATATTGCTCACGGACCTGAAATCAGTGAGTAATAGTCCATGAAGCGGGCCAAAATCGGCCAAAACTGCAAATGTTGATGACCGACACATAAACACACCGGTGTTCGTCGGTCGTGGAAATCACTACGTGAGCCCAAAACTGAGTTATAGTCCAAGAAACGGGCCAGAATCGGCCGAAACTACGATTGTTGATGACCGATACATAAGTGCACCTTGTGGTTCGACATCCATGGAAATCGCTTTGGGACCCCAAAAATGTGAGTAATAGACCATGAAACGGGCCAGAATCGACAAAAACCATGAGTGTTGATGACCGATACTTAAACGCACCATGGGGTTTGTTAATCGTGGAAATCACTCCGGGACCCCAAAACAGTCAGTAATAGTCCACGAAACGGGCCAGAATTGGCCAATACTATGAGAGTTGATGACCAACACGTAAGCGCACCTTGGGGTTCAACAACTATGGAAATCGCTTCGTGACC
>NW_025300558.1:0-906 GCF_018294505.1 Triticum aestivum
ATAACATCCTCTGTTTGATGGCCCATGGAGATGCTTCCTTCTGGCCTAGCGCGGTTACGGACATATTTCTTTAGGACTCCCATGAACCTCTCAAAGGGGAACATATTGTGTAGAAATACGGGCCCCATGATGACAATCTCGTCGACTAGATGAACTAGGACGTGCGTCATGATATTGAAGAAGGATGGTGGGAACACCAGCTCGAAACTGACAAGACATTGCGCCACATCACTCCTTAGCCTTGGTACGATTTCTGGATCGATCACCTTCTGAGAGATTGCGTTGAGGAATGCACATAGCTTCACAATGGCTAATCGAACATTTTCCGGTAGAAGCCCCCTCAATGCAACCGGAAGCAGTTGCGTCATAATCACGTGGCAGTCATGAGACTTAGGTTCTGAAACTTTTTCTCTGGCATATTTATTATTCCCTTTATATTCGACGAGAAGCCAGTCGTGACCTTCATACTGAGCAGGCATTCAAAGAAGATTTCTTTCTCTTCTTTCGTAAGAGCATAGCTGGCAGGACCTTTATACTGCTTTGGAGGCATGCCGTCTTTTTCGTGCAAACGTTGCAGGTCCTCTCGTTCCTCAGGTGTATCTTTTGTCTTCCCGTACACGCCCAAGAAGCCTAGCAGGTTCACGCAAAGGTTCTTCGTCCCGTGCATCACGTCGATTGAGGAGCGGACCTCTAGGGCTTTCCAGTAGGGTAGGTCCCAAAATATAGATTTCTTCTTCCACATGGGTGCGTGTCCCTCGGCGTCATTCGGAACAGCTAGTCCACCGGGACCCTTTCCAAAGATTACGTAGTGTAAATCATTGACCATAGCAAGCACGTGATCACCGGTGCGCATGGCGGGCTTCTTCCGGTGATCTGCCTCGCCTTTGAAATGCTTGCCTTTCTTTC
>NW_025300559.1:0-906 GCF_018294505.1 Triticum aestivum
TATATATATACACACGGTAGCGCTAAAGTGAGCCTGAGCGCAAAGTCGCTAATCCTGCGCGCTGGCCGCACGCACCGCTCCTTGGGCCCCTTTAATTATCCAACAACCGTAAAATGGACGGAAGCCATCGTAATATCGTTAAAGAGATTACCTTTGGCGGCATGACCCACTCCCATGCACCAGCAAATAAAGGAACCAGACTTGTTTTGCACCACGCTCTCGTAATCTTTTGTAGAACATGGTAAAACCCACAAACGATTACCTCCCACATGTTTGATTATAAAATATTGGCATATACTATAACATAAAATCATGATCGTGTATTCTTTGCTTTAATTAAATACATGGCAATTAGAAAACCGTAGTAACATACAAGCATTGGTAGTAAACCACTCAGTTGTAGTAGTAAATTGTAGAAGCCTTTTACTATCCAGTATTACTGCTTTTAGTACAAGCTGTTACCACCAGGAGCAAAACATTACTACCAGCTATGCATCTCAATTGGGACATAAAATACGAACTATACCTGTTTACTATTATTTGCATGTGATAGTACAGACTTTGCATGGTACGTGCACGCTCAGGTTGGTTACCATTGGTCTTCATGGCGTTATCATCAAAATATAAACATTTACTACGAAAAAGACGCAATCGATAGTAGTCATAACAACTACACTTGTTTACTATTATTTGCCTGTGATATTACGAGGAGACTTTGGATTGTGGGAGCTCGACTAGGTTGGTTACCATTGGTTTACTTGGCATAATGGTGGGGCTAATCGGTGCATGCTAGTGGCACCGCATAGAATTGCTTATTATGCGCGTAGGCACAGAATAGCGGACCTATATATATACATACATATATATATATATATATATATATATATATATATATATATATATATA
>NW_025300560.1:0-906 GCF_018294505.1 Triticum aestivum
CATCAACAGCGTTTGTCGCCGAGGGACGCCAGGTGTGTGTCGCCGGCGAAGAAGGAGCTCGGCGTATGTCGCTGGAGATGTGACGGAGCACGGTACGACCGGCGTCAATGCGCCAGGTCAGGTCCGCGGGCTATGTTACAGTCGTGCCGAGGACATCGGCATGAGCTACTCCGGCCACGGCGAGGCCGTGGCTTAGGAGGTGTGTGTTGGAATAAGCCACGGCGTCTGGTGCGGTCGGGCGCGTCGGATGCGCGCGGGACGTGCGGGATGCAGCGCCGTGGCGAGGGTGCGTGCTGGTGGAACTGGGCATCGGTTCGTGGCCGTGCCGAGTCTGTAGGTGTGCGTTGTGTACGTAGTCTGAGTTAGACTCCAGTTTGTTAGTGCATTCAAGATTGGTCAAGTCGTGAAATTGGTTAGTGGCCGTGAGAAATGGCCGTAGAGTTAGCACATGCATTAGTTAGTTACTAGACTAGCTGTGCATGGTGGGCGTGACGTGAGTTTAGGATTAGTTGGTAGTGGAGATACTCTTGTAATGCCTATATAAGTTGACTACGTGAATGAAAGCTGGAGCGGGCTGAGAAAACAATGTAGTGCTTGTGGGTGCGAAGGGAGAGTCTCGGCAAAGCCTGTGTGTTCTTTCTTGGTGTATATGCGCATGTGTGTAGACAGAGGCGGACCACGGAAAAAAATTAAGGTGTGGCAAAGTCTCACTAAGATTTTTTTTGATACGAATCAAATAGTCAATACACACTACGACCGAATAACCAAATACAATGAAAATGTAGACATGTCTCAATAGGAAAACAACCTAAAACCTTTTCAAATCTGCAATGAGAAGATTAATATATCACTAAAATATGGTTGAATTTAAGGCTGTTCAAAATTGCTACAAAATTTCAGAAAAAT
>NW_025300561.1:0-906 GCF_018294505.1 Triticum aestivum
GGCATGGCTTTCAAAGGTTTAAACCCCGCAGGGGTGTACCAACTTATCCCATTATAAGCCCATGATCCGCGGAGACAATCCTCCATCGTGGGACATCCAATCAGACTCGGGATCCCGGTGCATAAGACATTTCGACAATGGTAAAACTAATCCAACAAAGCCTCCTGGCGTGACGACACCCTGATAGTAGCCATGCGTATCTCGTCTCAGGCCATGTCCGGATAGGTCAGCCTACGAGTAAAACCAGATCCTCGGGTTGCCCCGTGGTGGCCCCGCAGTCTGCCCGTTTGGGACCAACACCATCAGCGTTGGCCCCTCCCTGCTATGTAGAAAATCCTCGGGTTCATGACGCCCTATGCCAATTAATTATTTAGTTTAACTATTATTATGGCAAATGATAAAACCAATGTTGGTCCTTTGAAATGATCGAGAAGAGGTGTCTAGAGGGGGTGAATAGACTCCAAGTAAGAAAAGTTGTAGTTTTTAATCTCTTTAAGTTGAAGTGGAGTTTGGCACAAGTTTTAACATTCACAATACATATCAAGCAAGCATGACAAGAGTATGTGAGCGGCGGAAAGTAAAGCATCCAAATTGCAAGAATGTAAAGGGATGGGATTGGAGTGTGCAAACGCAATTTGGAGACACGGAGATTTTTTATTCGTGGTTCCGATAGGTGGTGCTATCGTACATCCACGTTGATGGAGACTTCAACCCACGAAGGGTAACGGTTGCGCGAGTCCACGGAGGGCTCCACCCACGAAGGGTCCACGAAGAAGCAACCTTGTCTATCCCACCATGGCCGTCGCCCACGAAGGACTTGCCTCACTAGGGTAGATCATCACGAAGTAGGCGATCTCCTGGCCCTTACAAACTCCTTGGTTCAACTCCACAATCTTGACGGAGGCT
>NW_025300562.1:0-906 GCF_018294505.1 Triticum aestivum
TAGGTGCTCGCACGAGGGAGAGGGAGAGACGAGCGGGAGAGAGAGAGGGGAGAGAGAGAGAGGAGGTGGGGGCCGTGCGGAGAGAGGGGAGACAGAGAGAGGAGGTGGGGGTCAACGATTCTCTTTGTACCCGTAAAAAAAGAGATAGCCCCACCTCTTTGCCGTCCGCCAGCACATGGTAAAGATTCTTTGCCATCTGCTGGCAGACAACAAATAATTGGCTGATGGTAACTGGCGTCTTTGCCGTCTGTCAGTTCTTTGCCGTCTGTTTTTTGCAAGCAGACGGCAAAGTGCCTCTTTGCCGTCTGCCAGCTGACGACAAAGAACTGGCAGACGGCAAATAAGCTGATTCCAGTAGTGTCTCTTATCTGATCATGAGAAGCTTTCTTATGAATTTCTTCAAAGAAAGCAAGATCTTGAGAAGCTAAGAGTGAGTTATGAAGATCTTCAGAAGGAGCGCGATTCATTGCTAGCTCAACAAATCAGCGCTTCTCAGGAAGAATTTGTTCCTCCATGCTTAAAGTGCATTGAACGTGAATCTGCTAATTCTTCACCTGAATGTTCAAATGCTTCAACTTTTACAAATTCTTCACCTTTCTCTGCGATCACTAATTCCTCATCTGAGGACATTGCTAGTACTACTAATGATGCAGGGCTGAAGGAATTGTACACGTCAGACATGTACAAAAGCCTCAAAGGGCATCAGATTCTCTATGATGTGCTCAAAAAGCAGATCCTCAACAGAAACCCTAGGAAAGAGGGTATTGCCTTTGAAAGGAAACTCAATTCTGACGGAACATATTGGAAGCCTGAGCAGTACCCCGAAACCTCATGGGTTGCTACAAAGGGACCTCCAGTTGATCCATCTAACTTATCTGGCTTTACATGTGAATCTCCTCATTCTTC
>NW_025300563.1:0-906 GCF_018294505.1 Triticum aestivum
TGGAATAATTATTTAATCTAGGCCTCATGGCCCATCTTTTAACCCCCGAATGTGGAAGATGAGAATCGAAGGTCAACAATGTGGCATCGTTAAATCGAAATTTTTCTATACTGCATTAGAATAGTGACCAGTAACTGGAATTTTGAATGCAGTTATGCTCAAACTAGTATTGGATTAGATTTCACACTGACGCGTACTCTAGTACTCTACCTTGTTGCAGCTTTGGTAGGGAGCGTCGCACTGCGGCCAAGTGAGGTCACTGCCGGTGTCAATGTCCAAGAAGTAGGGCCTCGCCGGATCCCCAATGTTCATGGTGGCATAGTAATGCCTGCACAGATTTATCGATTTGAAAAAGCTGGAATGATAAATCTAGAACGTTCAGGATTTGACCATGGCAAATCAAACATTTCGATGGTAATTTAGTGACACGGTGATGACAAGTTTAGTTGACATGCATGGCAATTTTTGCGGCAAAAAATACACAGAGCTAGATTTGTCATGCAGGTCAACTACGTTCATCGGATTCTTGAAAAAATGCAGGTAACTTAAATCAATAGAGAAGTTCATAAATTCATTCCATCCACGCAGAGGGACCGCGCCTGAGGAAATCGTTAGGAAACCAGCGGGGAGAAAGGTTCGTACCCGGTGGGATATACGTCGCCCTGGAGCTGGAACACGACGGACGTGGAGGAGGATGATGCTGACGCCGACGGAGACCTTGCCGGCGTCGCGGCCTGTGCTGGACCTGGGGCGAAGGGGAGCAGGAGGAGTGGCAATAGGAGGCAGGCGGGCGCCATGGCGCGAGGGGCAAGGTGATGGCGGATTGCTGGAGGCAGGAACAGCGTCAACCTGTGGGGGTTGTTAATACTTGAGTGAGTTTCTCCTCCGCGCGTCCCCTGCACGTCG
>NW_025300564.1:0-906 GCF_018294505.1 Triticum aestivum
ATCATGAATCTTTGAAACATATTAAAAGTCAAGCTAAACTTAATCGTAGACATGCTAAATGGGTTGAATTCATTGAGACTTTCCCTTATGTCATTAAACACAAGAAGGGAAAAGAAAATGTTATTGCTGATGCATTGTCTCGTCGCTATACTATGCTTTCACAACTTGACTTCAAAATATTTGGTTTGGAGACCATCAAAGATCAATATGTGCATGATGCTGATTTTAAAGATGTAATGCAGAATTGTAAAGAAGGAAGAATGTGGAACAAGTTTGTTGTTAATGATGGATTTGTGTTTCGTGCTAACAAGCTATGCATTCCAGCTAGCTCCGTTCGTCTTTTGTTGTTGCAGGAGGCGCATGGAGGAGGATTAATGGGACACTTTGGCGTGAAGAAGACGGAGGACGTACTTGCTACACATTTCTTTTGGCCAAAGATGAGACGGGATGTTCAGTGTTTTATTGCTCGTTGCACTACATGTCAAAAAGCTAAGTCACGACTCAATCCTCATGGTTTATATATGCCTTTGCCTGTACCTAGTGTTCCTTGGGAGGATATATCTATGGACTTTGTTTTAGGTTTACCTCGAACAAAGAAGGGGAGGGATAGCATATTTGTTGTCGTGGATAGATTCTCGAAAATGGCACACTTTATACCATGTCATAAAAGCGATGATGCTGTTAATGTTGCTGATTTGTTCTTTCGTGAAATTATTCGCTTGCATGGTGTGCCAAATACTATTGTTTCAGATCGTGATACTAAATTTCTTAGCCACTTTTGGAGATGTTTATGGGCTAAGTTGGGGACTAAACTGCTTTTTAGTACTACTTGTCACCCCCAAACTGATGGACAAACTGAAGTAGTCAATAGAACGTTGTCTACTATGCTTAGGGCTGTTTTGAAGA
>NW_025300565.1:0-906 GCF_018294505.1 Triticum aestivum
ACAATTTATCTTATCACAAAACTATCTGTTACCACTTATTTCAGTACTTGCAGAGAATACCTTGCTGAAAACCGCTTATCATTTCCTTCTGCTCCTCGTTGGGTTCGACACTCTTACTTATCGAAAGGACTACGATAGATCCCCTATACTTGTGGGTCATCAAGACACTTTTCTGGCACCGTTAACGGGGAGTGAAGCGCCTTTGGTAGGTGGAATTTGGTAAGGAAAAATTTATTTAGTGTGCTAAAATTTTATGTCACTTGTTACTATGGAAAGTAATTGTTTGAGGGGCTTGTTCGGGGTATCTTCACCCCGTCCAGTTGAGCCAAGAGTTGCTCCTCAACCTACTGAACCTACTGAATCTATTGAAAATGAAACTGCTTTTCAGATTCCTTCGGGTATGATGGAAAAAATGCTAGCTAACACTTTCGCAGGAGATGGAACAAAGCATCCCGACGAACATCTACGCTTTGTGGATGATATTTGTGGACTATTTAAGCTTGCAGGTATACCCGATGATGTTGTTAAGAAGAAGGCTTTCCCTTTATCTTTGGGGGGAGACGCATTGACATGGTATAGGCTATGTGATGATACGAGATCATGGAACTATAAAAGAGTGAAATAGGAATTTCATCAAAAGTATTACCCTATGCATCTTGTTCATCGTGATCGCAATTATATATATAATTTTTGGCCTCACGAAGGAGAAAGCATCGCTCAAGCTTGGGGAGGCTTAAATCAATGTTATATTCATGCCCCAATCATGAGATCTCAAAATTGACAATTCTCCAGAATTTTTATGCTCGGCTTTCTAATAATGATCGCACCATGCTAGATACTTCTTGTGCTGGCTCTTTTATGATGAAGTCTATTGAATTTGGATGGAATCTATTGGATAGAATTAAA
>NW_025300566.1:0-906 GCF_018294505.1 Triticum aestivum
GAGGTTCCACCACAGGTGAGGTACTCCATGCACCCATCGGGAATGGTCAGATGGGTTTGTTGGCGGTCTTAGGCCCGACCAGAACTTGGGCCAGCTCAAACCTCACTATGGTTTGATGTCTTTCTCCAGTGACCTCGTACCAACAGCTTGGTGGCGAGGCATGGGTTTGGGATGTTGTACGTTAAGGCGATGGCCCTAGATGGCAGGCTGGACGTGTGGCAAGGGTGCAGGGCGGTCCAAGCAAAAGTTCGGCGTCTCAACACTGTTGGAGGCGATGTCTTGGCAGTCACGTCCCTCTTGGGGTCCTCGCCATTGTTCTCCACCCCTCCTATCTCAGGGTGAAAACCCTTGTCCCCCCAGTGGATGCGGTGGTGGTGGTGCAATGCGTCATGACCCTCACGGGTTCGTCATCGATGAGTGTAGTCGCCTTTCAGTCGAGGTGCCGTGTTCAGAATGGTATGGCGATCCAATCGGCCCTACCTCAAATCTGGTGACTCACTGTATTGCTTGCACCTATCTTTTACACGCAACAATGTCCTCCTTTCATCATCTTTGCTCGCTGGTACAGTCAACGCTCCTTGGTTTAGGAAGAGGGTCCTCTCTAGCAGCAGTTGGGTGGTGTCGATGTGACAAAGTCTAGTGTTTTCTTCAAGGTGGCCTGTGGTTGAATATCGTCATCGGTCCTAGTTGAGTCTTCAGGTGGTCCAGCCTCTCTTGTGCTTCCTCTCGGCCGCATGTTGGAGGCGTCTAATTGGGCACTTCCGGTGCTGTTAGCATGTTTTGCGTTCTTTGATCATCTTGTATGATGATTTAACACCATGTATCGTTCAGCCAAGCGGTCGTAGACCGTTTTGTGATAAAATGCTTCTGTGATAGGCTTGTTACAAAGAAACGACTCCAATAATA
>NW_025300567.1:0-906 GCF_018294505.1 Triticum aestivum
CCCCCTCCCCTCCCAATCTATGCAAAATTACCATCCTTTCACCTCTAGAAAACAAAATAAGCAGACTTCTCTCATAATTTTGCATATTGCAGTGACTTACCAATCAACTAAGTGCAAAATTACCAGCCCCCCGTAGTTTTTGTTACCAACTTTATGCAACAAAACAGAGTACCCAAAAAAATACCTCATTCCCTTGCTACACTAAACATAGATTTTGTGTCTATCATGGAAAAATAAAGACAAAAATAGGAAAGAGGAACCTTTATTGACCACAAAAATCATTCTCTCATACAATGGAAGATTCATTGCAAAAAAGATTTATTTTTCAGTCTACAAGTTATCAATCTGTACATAGTAAAGTTATCATCCACTTTAGCTAAGTACTAACATTGGATAAAGAAAAGTGTTGCCTTTTAATGGAGATGCTCATGTTGTACTGTAAATTGTCATGTTTAGTGTTCTTCCCAATCACCCCTGCGATTCTTGCCTTCAAACACCTGTGTAAAGAGTAAACAAAACAATGAGTTTCGAAAAAAAGAGTGAACACGTGTAGATGTATACTAATGTGCAAACGTAAAAATAAAATCAAGCAGGAGTAGATAAATGGATGCTAGCAGAGGAGATAATGCAGAGGATGAAGGAGGAGGTAGAATGCATGAAGAAGGCGATGCGGCGCGCACACCAAGCAGCAATTCAGCATACCCAAACATCATGGTGAAAGGTAAAATTACCAACATTATTGTTTACATATCATCATGGAATGAAAACCCAGTCTTATACTTTACTGTTGAAGTGGATTTGAAAATTAACATCATTGGTGCACACATATTACCAGGTCCAAAAAAATGCAAATTACCAGGGTTTTTTAGGCATAAAGAATACTTTACTATTGAAGTGGGTTTGAAA
>NW_025300568.1:0-906 GCF_018294505.1 Triticum aestivum
GCGCCTACATTTGAGAGGAGATTTGAGAATGCAAACGAATCTTCTTTCATTTGCAAACGAATCTGTATGTATTACCATGCCCGTGTTTTCCTTACAAATAATTAGTCATTCGAAATGAGATACTATAAATTAATTAACGAGGAGTTATTTGAAAGAACCCGAAATGGTCTCCACATTATCCACGCTAACGTGGATTAGAGTGTGTGTCACATAAATAGTCATTTTAATTAGAGTGTGTGTCACATAGTGATCTCCAATTCTAACATGGATTTCGCATTTCACTGTATCCACGCTACTTTTTTAATACAAATTCATATGTATATGATGAACACTATGGTAGTGAGAAAACTTTTGGATGGATTCGAACATATGACCTACAAAAATAGCACAACAATCGAGTCAATGTCAACTTTTCCAAACCTAGTATGGCACGAATTCAAATCTTACAATGTACACCGAATTGAAACATCGATATTAAGTCTAGTACTATCTACATTCAAATGTTGTTTTTAGCCCCCCCGGCACAAACGCTACATATTTCCTGTATCGGTCAATCTTCCTCTCCTAACCACCTTAGGAAGCTATCGGTTTCTGACACACGTTCATTCTTTCTCTTCATGTTTCGATCTCTAACTCTCTCAACTATACAACCCCCTTTTTCCACTCTGTTACCAAATGTATTTACCTCACACACCCGCCATTGCACCCCATGCCGAGCTCTCTCCCTCTCTCTGTCCCTCCCACCCTCTCTCGCTAGATACATGCATTGCCTATCTAGCCCGCAACCTCTCGTGCGCACACACGCACGTTGTCTATCTAGGTCACTCCCTCGAGACTGTCTCATTTTTCTTCCGCACGGCGAGCCACACTCGCTCAATCTCTCACTCTCTCTACCACCCTCTCTCT
>NW_025300569.1:0-906 GCF_018294505.1 Triticum aestivum
GGCCGGAGTGCAGCGAATCGTCGGCGATGACCTCCGGTGGCCGAGGAGGGGAACGGCGACGTAGGCGGCGATGCAGGGCTTCCGGAGGGCCGTGGAGCGGTGGGGAGGAAGAGGGGGTCGAGGCGGAGCTCCTGAGCTAGTCGGGGGAGCGAGGGGTGGCCGGTGACGGCTGCTGTGGCGAACGGCGGCGACGGTGGTGTTCGGCCGTGAGAGAGAGAGAGGGAGCAGCACGGGAGAGAGGGGGGGATAAGGCCAGGGGATCGGGGCGGCACCGAGAAGAAGCGTCGCGGCGTCGCGCTGGCGGGGGAGGCAGGCAGACGGGCTGGTGGCGTGGCGCTCCGGCCGTGCGCGCGCGCCGGCCACACGCCTGGCCGACTGGCGCCAGGAGGATGACGGCGGTGGTGGGCTGGGCTGGCTTGCTGGGCCGGCTAGTTGGCTGGGCCGCACAGGGAGGAGCCCAAGTAAGCTCCTCCTGTTATTTATTTTTCTATTTTCTAATTTCTGACATTTGTTTTGATTTAAATAATATATTAAATCATTTATTTAACTTATGCCAATTTTTGCAGGAGCTAGATATATTATTCCAGAGCTCCTTTATAATTGGCATAATATTTGGACATATATTAATATATATAATTAATATATTTCCAATGCAAATATTTATGCATTAATTCCAAATGCCCAAAATAAATACCTATGAGCTCTTGAAAATATTGGTTTGATTTTTATCTCTGTCCAATATTTTCAGAGAGCAACATGAGCATTTTCTTGGACCCTTTTGGAGAAATTTTTATTTGGGTCATTTTCAAAATGATTCTGAGGGTTTCACAGATCCCCATTTCAAGTTTCTGATGAAAGAGTAAACATGATGCAACACTCTAATGCATGACTAGCTAGGGTGTGACA
>NW_025300570.1:0-906 GCF_018294505.1 Triticum aestivum
GACACGTAAACACAACCCGGGGTCATTTCGGGACCCCATAACTAAGTAATAGTCCAAGAAACGGGCCAGAATCGGCCCAAACTGCGATTGTTGATGACTTACACTTAAGCGCACCTTGGGGTTCAACAACCATGGAAATCGCTTTGGGGCCCCAAAACAGTGAGTAACAGTCCACGAAACGGGTCAGAATCGACAAAAACCGCGAGTGTTGATAACCAACCCGTAAGCGCACCCAAGGGTTCCTTAATCGTGGAAATCACTCCGGGGCCCCAAAAAAGTGAGCAATAGTCCACGAAACGGGCCAGAATCGGCCAAAACTGTGAGTGTTGATGACCGACACGTAAACGCACGCCGGGGTTCGTTAATCGTGGAAATCACTCCGGGACCCCAAAACAGTGAGTAATAGTATACAAAAAAGGCAAGAATCGAACAAAAGTGTAAGTGTTGATGACCGAAACGTAAACGCACCCCGCGGTTCATTAATCGTTGAAATCACTTCGATACCCCAAAACAGTGCGTAATACTCCACGAAACGGGCCAGAATCGGCCAAAACTGCGAGTGTTGATGAGCGACACATAAATGCACCCCGGTGTTCGTCAATCATGGAAATCACGCCGAGACCCAAAAACAGAGTAATAGTCCAAGAAACGGGCCAGAATTGGCCAAAACTGTGAGTGTTGATGACCGACACGTAAATGCACCCCGTGGTTCGTTAATCGTGGAAATCACTCCGGGGGCCCAAAAAAGTGAGTAATAGTCCATGATACGGGCCAGAATCAGCCAAAACTATGAGTATTGATGATCGACACGTAAGCGCGCCTTGGGGTTCAACAACTATGGAAATCACTTCGGGACCTGAAAACAGTGAGTAATAGTCCACAAAACACGTTAGAATTGGCCAAAAT
>NW_025300571.1:0-906 GCF_018294505.1 Triticum aestivum
GGGGGGGTTGACTAACGGTAATTAGTACTAACTAACTACCTGTCCGGCAGGGCCCACGCGTCAGTGACCCTGGGGGTCAAACCTCAGGTCGGACAGGTCAAACCCGCCGGCGGCATGACGCCGGCGAGGCCCGAGACGGCGGCGAAAGTGCTTTTTGCCATTCCGGCAACCAAATGGACGGCGGAAGGCATCTACGTGTTGCTGAGGTTGAGCCGCGACTATTGGTGGTGGTGGTTGGGCTCGGGGTGGCCGGAGTTGACGGCGGCGAGCTCGGCTGCGGCCGCCGGGGTTCGGTCGTGCACGGGAACGGGGTTGGAGCTCGAAGTCGAGCGAAGCGAGGCGCTAGGGATGCTCTACGGGGTCTTGCGAACTCGTTGGACTCGCCCGGGTGACCAAATGGTCACCGGAGCTGCGTCGACGGCGAGCTCGGCGACGGCGGAGGTTCGGCCGTGGTGGGGAGGAGGCTACGGTGGGGAAACGAGGGGGAGGAGAGGGGAAAACGGTGGCATAGCTCACCGCGGTTGCAGTGGGCGTCGAAGTGGGCTCGGGGACGCGCTGGAGACGGCGAATCGACGGCGACGGTGGTCGGAGCCCGAAGAGGGGAACGGCGACGTGGCGGCGATGCAGGGCTTCCGGGGAGCTGTGGAGCGGTGGGGAGGAAGAGGGAGTCGAGGCGGAGCTCCTGAGCTAGTCGGGGGAGCGAGGGGTGGTCGGAGACGGCGGCTATGGCGAACGGCGGCGACGGTGGTGTTCGGCCGTGATAGAGAGAGAGAGAGAGCAGCACGGGAGAGAGAGAGGGATAAGGTCAGGGGATCGGGGCGGCACCGAGAAGAAGCGCCGCGGCGTCGCGCTGGCGGGGGAGGCAGGCAGACGGGCTGGTGGCGTGGCGCTCCGGCCGTGCGCGCG
>NW_025300572.1:0-906 GCF_018294505.1 Triticum aestivum
CCCCCTAGCCCCGCACCCCGCCGCCGACCCCGCCCACCGGAGCCCCTCGCCGGAGCCCCGTCGAGGTACTGCTGCCGCTGCCTCGTTTTCGCGTTGACCGGTTTTTTCTGAAAAAAAACCCTTTTGTTTAAAAAAAACCCTAGATCGTTTTTTTTCGGTTTTCTTATTTTACGAGCGTTCACCGAATCGTCCGTTTTAACGAACGCGTTCATCGGTTTTCCTCTGTTAACGAACGTCCGTTATTTAACCGTTCATCCGATTTTCTTTTTCGTCGGATTTTCTCGTTATTTTCTCAGATTCGATTTCTGATCGAAACTTCGAACCTGTTTAACTTTTCGCTCGTTTATCGGAATCAGGTGATTCAAGCGCCTAGAGTTTCGTCTCGAAATTCTCTTTTCGATTAACCTACTCAAACAAGTTTTTGCTACAGTAAAATTTGACCTAGATCCAGATTAGCAAACGAAGTTTCTTTCTTTCGCCGTTTGACTTTCGTTGTTTCTTTCGAGTTGATTCTTTTTGCAAACCGGAGTTCTTAAGTTGAACTTTCTGGTTGGATCTTTCTTTCGAGTTTTACCTGTGCATTAGATGAGTACTGATTGTATGCTTGTTTGTTTGCGATAGAGTACCCGGAGTGTGCCGCTTGTTACTTCGACTCGCTAGGTTTTGCGGATCATCAGCAAGGCAAGTAACACTTTGATCATACCCCGTTCATACCCAGTTTTATTGCATTAGATCTATTTCCTCAAACACATTGCATGATTAGGATCTAATTAAACTGTGGGTATTGGGAAGTAGTTGAGGTAGTACCTATTACCTGTTCTTTATCAAACCCTTGGGAGTTACTGCTACGTTGCTTATATTATTGCCATGCTATGCTCGTAGACGTGGATTGGGTTTGAGAGATAT